>NC_046979.1:8307402-8417402 GCF_009769545.1 Cyclopterus lumpus
AGAATTTATTTGACCATCTAAAACTGGTCCCTGCTCCCATTATACTCTTTATGCGTTTGTTATGTTAAACGTTTTAAGAAACTCTCTCAGCCCATCATGATTCAAATTACAGGTCTATAATGATAAGGAGGAGAAGCTTAATATTAAGGTTCAAAACTCTTGAACCTTTCGTCCGGTGAATCACATGGCTTCTTCAAATAAATCCACAACATCCTGAACATATTTTACTTTCCTCACCATCCTGTCATGAAGCCGTCTTACAATAACCAAGAAATTCACATTTTCACAGCCCACACATCTCTGTGAAATGCTTATCTACATGATTTCAAAACCTTCTTACCACAGATGTCTCCGTGTTATATTTAGCTCTATGGTGTAGCAACACTGTCAGCCGCCTGCAACTGACACGGCAAACTGAAAAATAAGTTTAAGAGGTGAGGAAAATGGAAAGAAAACACTGATTCATTATGTTCGTGGGCCAGATTTTCTCATGAATTATGGCGTTGTGACATGTGCAGATGCTCTAAGAAAAAAGTAAAAGAAAAGACACGTTAAAGTCTTTTTTTTTACTATCAGTAAATGATCATGTTGGATGTGGTTTGTCAATGTACGTTTTTTCACACTAGTAAAACATAATTGGTGCCATTTGACTCATCTTTTCTCACCAAAATGACTGTGATGCATGAATGTACATGTTCAAATCTTAATATTCTCGTCCTAAAAACAAAGAAAAGCAATTTAATTTGTATTCTTATACTTCCACCAGCTGAGTTATGACTCATCTCACATGGACAATTCTAGTGTGTGTGTGTGTGTGTGTGTGTGTGTGTGTGTGTGTGTGTACGGGTGTCTCAGTGTGCACTCAGGATGTTTTCATAGCGCTCACTTTTGACGGGGTGATTTACATCCTCTTAGACCTTCTTATAGAGGGACCCACACACACACACACCTACACACACACACACACACACTCCACAGACCAAAGAGCGGAAGACATGCTCAGCAAGAAAACAGGTTGATGATCAAACCGGTTTAACAGAGACCGTATGATGTTTGTATAGAGATCTTGTTCTAGAAATCTGTTTCACATACTCAACCCTGACAGCATTTCCGCTGAACTCTGAATGTGAGGGTGATGGATATTTCATAAGTTAGTGGGGTCCTGTCACAGAAACAGTCTGCTTCTTTAAAGACTGGCTTCCTGACCCAGCAATATACAGATACTTTGGTAGCACATCAATACATTTAAAAAGGACACCGTGACATATCCCGATCGGTAAATTTCTGAGTTTTGTTGTTTCAGTGGTATTGACAGCTGCAAAGGTTAATGTTGGTTAACCACCATTGATGAAGTTTGATATGCTTTTATTTCCTCTTCCAATGTCATGGTGATAGGAAACATTGGACATACATTATACAGAAGCTAACTAGCTTGTAGGTGTTTCTAAAATGACAGTAGTTCAAATACATATAGTTTGATTTTACAGCTCAACTTCTCTGTGGTGATGTGAATTTGAGTCAAATTGTTTTATATTTTTAAGACCATGTGGGAAACTCACTAAATGTATTTTATAGAATTGACAATGACTGCTTCTTTGAAACCCCGTCAATAAAATGTTCTGTTTCTAAAAGTATATTAATGCACTATCAAGTTGAGAAACTCAAAAAGTTTTTAGAAATTGTTCATGAGATGCAACATGTTTATTTTAATAGTAAGGAGGTGAGAAAGTATGCAGAGTTTCAACCTCTCTCAAGCTCTCTTTATTCTTGCTTCACACAACTATTGCTGGAACTTTTAGTGTGCGCTAATGAGTGCAACACTTTGAACGCTTTCAAGAAGAAACGTTTGCGCCATCATTCCAATTTGATGCCTTCCAGTATGTTTGTTATGCAGCAACACTTTTGGCCTCCAAAGTGGTCATAATGGTCAGAAAACTTGTTTGTTTCAAGCATACTCTAGATTTATCAATAAGTTGTTCATTTGGGGTCATCTATCAAGGCCCTCACCTACTGTAGCAAATTCCACACACAGACTCTGGCATCTGGACCACGCTCCTCTTTTGGGTATTTGTTTGGACCAAACAATCAGCACATTGTTATGCAGAGATATTCAGGAGATCTGGCTTATCGGTTGCAATATGGAAGATCTGCACGGCACCTCTTTTGTAAGCCTCTGCGACTTACAGTTACCCATTGCACCTCTCGCTGCTTAGACCCAAAGAGACATTCATGTACATCTTCAGCGAAGTATAATTCGACCAGAGCATTTGAGCTATCTAGAGGTTCACTTGGGGGGCCAGAGGATCATCTGAGGTGCCAATTGGATTGTGACTTTAAGCCAAAAATGATGCATGGACGTGTCCTGTTAGTGCATAGACATGTCAAAAGGGCACACACACAACGGACTGTATGAATGGAAGTTAAGTGTGTGTACAGCTGACCCGCAGTGCTCATCCAGCATAAAGGAATATGACTAATATTGCTCCACAGCAAACTATTCACATCTACTAACCACATCTGTTGATTTCTTAAATTAAATATATCAAGCAGAAACGCCTGGTAGTCAGTAAACTACGATACATCGCCCCACACATACTCTTTCCCAACTATTGATGGAAATTGTTCTGTAATGATCAACATTTGCACCCAATTGTAGTGTAAAACTGTCTGTTAGAAGTGTGTGTCAAAGAAAGAATGTTCCTTGCATGTAAATGTGTGTGAGTGTATGTGTCTCTGTATTCTTGTGTGAAAGTGTGCCTCTGCATACGTGTTTCTATTCACATTACTCCTGCTCTCCAACAGCGGCTCTCTGTTTTGACCCCTTTCTCCCCCTGTTGTTCTCCTGCTCAGGTGAAAGGGATCCTGGGAACAGCCAGGTTCCAGCTTCCCAAAAGCCTCTCTCAGTGCTCGCAGCTCACAATGGAACAAAGATTGTCTCAGTGTTGGGATGCTTATGGGAAACCCAACCCAGACTGTAATAGCCACAGTTTGACAACTGGGAACCAACAGAAGAAGGGAGCATACATCTGCTGTAAAGACCTGGTAGATTTTTTACATCTTTGTGTTGAGTCTGATACACTTACACATGATAATCTGTTGATCGTCCAAAAGTGAGAGTAAATTAGGGTTAAGGGGTGTCCCCAACTGATACAATATTCCTCTGCAGAAACGTCTTGACCAATCGGTAGGAGCCACTAGAATTAAAAATGATTCTGTGCAGTGCAGGTCACTCTTGTTCTGCCTAGGGAGTGGTTTTGTCTGGCCTTCTTCCTCAAGGACATTGAGGATCAGGGTGAGCTGCAACAACATGCCTCCTGTATTGGTGGAGATTCAAAGTCTTGCTAAGGACACTTCCGGACATTTGCTAGAGTGCTGCATTTTGGTTGGGATGTTCTGCAGTACAAGACAAATACCATCCCATACCATGATATACCATATGTACCATATGAGTACATATATATGTTTGCCTGAGCCTGTGAATAAAGACAAAGCTCTGTTTCTGAAAGTCTCGCTGTGCTCAGCTCTCAGTATTTTTTGTAGCATATGCCGGAATCTTTGTGGTGTGGACTTTAGTTTTTAGTCCCACGTTCCTGTTTGCACTTTTAGCTATCAGCTATATTTTAGTTTACTGATTGCTTTAAGACATGTAGAAGCTGTGATAGGTTAATGATGATGCCAGGCGATCATTTTGGTTCTGTTTTCCACCAATGGAGGTGTTTATTGTAAAACAGCTGGAAGCAGAAACAGACAGCCAAAAGCAGAAGTACTGGTGAGCTGCTTGGTGTTGCGGCCTGGCAATGCACTCTACAAAGCTTGAATGGTGGCTGTAGTTAACCGTTCAACTTGGCATGAGTATCACCAACAGTAATAGTCAGGGCTGTAATACTAGAGTACAGTCTCTGTCTTGACAGTCTTGTTCTTGGGCTTGTGCATTGTTGGACTTTGAATTGTCTTGGTCTCCGGCTTGGCTTTTTAGAACTGGTGAAATTGTACCTGGCGGCTCAGCGGGCAGAGAGAGACATTAAGGGTTAATTTAGACCGAGCCAGAGTGGGTAATTGTAGGAAAGACTAACCAAGGTGATTTTGGTGAGTTTTATTTGATTTCTTAATGAAGTTTGTTTTACAATGCTTCACTGCTCACACACACACACCTGTGTGAATATATCGTCACTCGCTGGTTTTTGCCTGTTTGTCTTTGACCTCCTCTACATGTGCTGTTCATTGTTACACCTGTCTGTTATCTACTATGCATTCTGCAGCTGTTAAGCGGTGTGCTGGAGGTTATGCAGGAGAGCAGAGGATTAACATTGGATAGACACTATTGTCTATTGCTCTGGACTCGGTCTTGACTTGGTCTCGACTGCCTTTGGACTTCTTGACTGGACCCTGGTCTTGGACCTGACTTGGACTTGATTAAGTTGGTCTTGACTAAAGCCCTAGTAATAGTATACAATAATATACCATGACATACCATACCATAATATATAGAGTTCTGCTACTTAACTGTTGGTCCAACGCCAGAAGAGAAGAGGAGAATAAGCCGAGTCTACCAGACATGAAGAACATATTGCAAGAAAACCACAGTGTCAAACCGTTCTATTATTTTAACAGAAACCATTCACTATCAAAGAAAAAGTAAATCAAGAGAAAACAGATGGAACAGTAAGAGTGAACTGGAACCGTGTGTGAAAGAAAACAGGTGTCGGAAAAACAGAATATTCCCAGAGTGTGCGTCGTGGTTGCCCCAACTCCCTGGTTTGGCGTGAGGAGATGGCTTGTCCAGTATCTCTGTACTCTGTCACTGAGGTGTTTAAGGATTTTAACAAATGGCATTGAGTGAGCTACAAGCGGTCCACCAGCAGTCCACCGGTAACTTGCTTCGCATGGATTCAGCTGCCTTGCCGGTTTCCTGAAATTGTTGACATAATCAAGGAACCACCGTGTTGAGTAAACTTTATATAATGACAAGATCATCCGCCTCCCCACTGAGTCGTCATCTTGGCGTTGTACATTATCCTTGCAATTATTTCACAATTTATATTAAATACACCTTGTAAAAAATATTGAGGTCCGAACTTCTGGGACCTCAATGGTAGATATGGCCATGTTTGCCAGCACCTAATTCCTAAAGCCTTAATACCATTAGCAAAATCTCAATGTCCTGGCTTCAACCATTGTTGCAAAACAATACAAGTAAATGTACCAAATTTGACAGTCTTCCTGTCATCCATAAGGTCTATCTGTCTGTCGGTCTGTCTGTCTGTCTGTCTGTCTGTATGTCTGTTGTATGTCTGTAAGTCTGTTGTATGTCTGTCTGTCTTTCTGTCTGCGTGGGTGTGGCCATGCCTGTCTGAAGTTTCTGAAGCTTAAAGCGCCGCATTGTACAAAGTGACAACCCCATCAAAGAGACCGGGGCCGCATAAAAGGACGTTTTATGACTCTGCCCTTCAAAAGAACAGTTTGAGGAGTTCAAAGCACACACACAGGGAGAGTCAGACTGTGGATGGAAAGTTCAGCGCAAAAACCAAGTGAGACAGTGAGGATGGAAGAGAGAGAGAGAGAGAGAGAGAGAGAAAAAGAGAGGGGGGAACATAAAAGGGGCAGAGAGGAAAACTCTCAAAAGCCATTTGATATCTCTCATCAAAGAGGGATACTAACCTGCCTCACTTTGCATTTCCAGCTCAACGCTAAATCTTCTACATGAGGTTGTCATTCTCTCCACGGCAGACGCACATCAAGCCCAGCCACAGTGTTTGATCGATCCCAGTTTGCACGTGTGTTTTTAGAGCATACACCTTCCAGCCACATGCCGGGGATTTTCTTCAGAAGACAGGAAATGTCATTTTGTGATTTACAGTGAGTTATTGATGGATCGTTAAAATAGGAACAATGGTCAATGCTGATGGACTGCCCTTTTGTACACCTTTCAGCTGTAGTTCAAAGATTTAAAGCCTCGGCCGGATGGTCTGTCACGGAGGCAGACACCTTCAGTGTTTTTAATTAATGGTTGCAAATCAAAGCGCTCCAGGTGCATTTTCTCTCCAGAATTCTTTCAATCCACCAACAACCCTGAATATGGTTCATGCTCCGGTTTATAATAATGCCAATGTGATTCTTTTGTAAACATTTTAAACATTTCTTCAATTTTTTTGAATCTTTAATTTTATTTTCATGCCAGCAGCTTATGCCGGAGCAGTTATGTCATTATATCATTTAGAAACGTAAGTCTTCATATTCTTGCTTCTGTTTGTGTGTCTATGTCTCTATTTGGTTTTTTTTTGTGCCTACAGGCTGTGTAGTTGGAATCCGATGTGGTGTCTTTTTTTTTTTAAGCCAAGTTCCCTTTTCCAGTAATGGTACTTAATAGGGATGCAAAACTGAATTGTAAAAATAATAATCGCTCCATGAACTTTGGGGCTTGTTGAACCGTGGCACCACTATTAGATACAGGCCTGCACTTTATTTGATGAAAAGCCAGAGACATAGATGAGGCAATGGAAATCTGGACTGTAAATGGTCAAATGTCACAGCCATCTTGGTTGACAATAAATAGTAAGTGACCTATAATTACTCTAACATGTGTATTATAAACATTAGTTTAATGTACACAGTGTTATGGCTTCATATGATATTGAAATATCATTTGATTTTTTTCCTTCTGCCTAATGAGCAAAACAAACCCAAACCCAAACCATGACCCAAAAACCACAATACAAACCTTTGCACCACTAATACTTACTGTCGTGCACTCTAAACATGCTTCAAAGTAGTGGCCTATTTAGTTTTTGCTGAAACTCAACTGCAGATTTTGATGTTTGAGATCCAACAGTTGCAGCAGTGAAATGGCTCCAGATCAGTCCATTCATTTTCATTTTGTACCTATCTTAGTCAACACTGTACTAGTAAATGCGAGCCTAAACCTCCTATAGCATTACCATAATAAGTCATTAATTTAAAGCGTTGTTAGGGCAATATTCATACTTTCATGGAAAGATGCTGAGCCCTCTTGGACTTACACTACATTATATACAAAGGCAATATTTTATTTTTAAAAAGCAAAACACACATGGTAGTGCATATGTTATCTGATAGTATATAAGATATATGCACTTCACAAATGAAACATACAACACTTTCACGTGTCGATTTTAAGCCTCTCATAAAACCAGAGTTCAGTCAAATGTTTTTTCACGACGAGTAGTACCCCTGATTTATTTTCACCACATAGCTGTTAGCTTGTCTGCACACACAACATCAAAGCCTTCTTCTTGTGACATCAAGCTAGTTAGTTGTACATCTTCCATTCATTCATTTGTTCATTCGTCTTTGAGTCTTACCTTCTGGATGGTTACCATCATGGCCACCTTCAACCAAGGCGGCATTGTTTGTTCTTTTCTCTTTGAAACATGTTTAATCTTGAATTAAGTTTGTGCTGTCGCTTAACATGCAGTCACTCGTGGTGGTGAAAGGCATGTTGAATAAACTGTAGAAAAGAGAACAAATCAACACAATGAAACAAGGACAGAGAGAGCGACTGGAGACAGACGGCCGGTAATGGTTTATTTATTATTCATCATGGAGAAAAATGTTGCCTTACTCATTGAATCACAATGTCACACAGATGGTCACTTTCCCCAGATGATTTGTAACAGTAACAGTGACCACAGTGCCATAATGGAACAACTAATACTGATTTGACATATTAGGTCAGACGCAGCCAAGTAAACATCTGTGTGTGTAAAGCAGATGTCAAGTGAAAGTATTCCTTACTGAGATCATATTTCTGTTGTGAGACGTAGAAAGCGTGTAGAATCTCAATTTATATGCAGGCAGTGGACAATTTCTTCATTTCATGTCTAACAGGGTGTGTTGCACTGGTGGTGGTGATTAGAGGTGGAGGTGTGGGGGTATGCTGTTGGAGGTGGCAACCGTACCCTAACCTCCCTAACTAATCCCCCACTAACAAAGGCCTGCTTCTCTGCTCTGCTGGACTCTGAGCCCTGCCGGACTCTGCCTCAGCCTCCAGGCCCAAAAACCTGCTGTTTACAATTTCCCTATTCCTGCTTTAAATGTTGCTTCGCTCCGAGAGAGAAAAAAAGGGTGGGGTGGGGGGTTAGAGAGATGGAGAGAAAGGCAGAGAGGCCACAAAGGTGCTGTTTTGTCCGATGGGGACAAGGGAGCTATTACACGAGAGATGGAGGGAGGAAGGAAGGAAGGAAGCAAGATTCAGGGAAGGGGGGAATGGGTGGAAGAGGAGGAGGAGGAGGAGGAGGAGGAGGAGGAGGAGGAGGAGGAGGAGGAGGAGGAGGAGGAGGAGGAGAGGGGCCCATTGGGGATTAGCCAGCCAGCTGCTCCCTCAGGGACCAGACATAAGAGACGTTTTTATTCTGACAGGAAGAGGGACTCCAGAGAACAGTGAAGAAGAGACAGGAAGAATAACCGCAGAATGACAAACTTTTTAAAAAAAGCAGATGAGCAATAAAAGAAGGATAAATGGAAAAAAAGGACACAGAGAAATAAAGGAACTACAGTACAAAACGCTAAAAGGGATGTCATTTAAGGTGTCTATGCTCTTAGCAAACGCCATGAACCACCACATGTATGATTCCATTAAAATGTTTGACATGAATGTCAGACTTTTCAGTAAATAAAAAGAAATGTTTTTGCATTCACAACGTCTGTCGTATACTCTTATGTTCTACCTGTGACAGTTGAATAAAGCACCAATGGTTTTATCAGGCATATGGACATGCAACTTGAGCCTTCATCTGGACTCGGACGAGATGCTCACAAAGAAGGTGTACTCAGACCCCAGACATCCTCGTCTCTTTTTATTCTTTACTTTTCTCAGGTGCACCTACGACTACGTCAAAGTGTATTCCACAATATGTTTTGTTGTCATTTTCACACAAACATGACAAAGATAGAGCTCATCCCTGTTGGCTGCTGTTCATTTTTGCCTGACAAACCACCTGCTGAGTGGAGATTTGCAGGACTTTAAATGTCCAGCGCCAATGTGTTTAAAACTCTCGCTTTCTACAATATGTTTCTGTGACTAACTGTGACACTACCAGATCTCAAACAATCTCAACAGTCCTTTTAAACTATGTTTGAACAAATCATTTCGTCGTGCTAAAGGCTTCACATGAATATGGCAGAAAAATCTGTCTCCATGGACCACGGAGACAGTGCGAGTGTGGTTGTGGTTTACAGCCGGGATTGATATCTCTATCAGCTCGATGAGACAGCAGGCAGCGTTACGCACCGCCATTCGTGTGGCAAGAGACATGAAGCCATACGACAGGAAATATTAACACAGCCCACGAAGAGTCGTCAAAAACTGATTGAAATTTCCAAACCCCTGAAGAGAAACTTGCAAGGCCAGAGGGATAAAGAGGACGCAGAGAGAGTTTCCCCCTTCCTTCTTTCTCCTCTGCCTCGCTTTCTCCATATGGCAGCCATTTGTCTGGAGGAGGTCTGTCAGACATAAATAATAGGTTATGAAAAAACAGTAGGAGGGAGGGGGACGCTTGCTTTCTTCCTGAGGGACGGGATCTCCAGAGGCCTGGTGTCCTTCACGGCAAATGGGGAGAAGGCGAGACGGAGGGAGAGAGAAAGGCAGATGGATTAAAGGAGAGACTGAAGGAGAGAGAGAGAGAGAGAGAGGGTGGAGGAAATACAGACTGCTCGCAAGTGAAGTGGTCAGTGTGTTTGTCTGGAGAACGGGAGAGACTTCCACTCTTCATTTTTCATTTTCTGTGGCTTTTATTATAATGACCTTCATGACGCTGCGCTCGCTGCATTAAAACAAGATGAAGTTTGTTGAATTGCCCGGTCAGGACGGCAGGGAGACAACAAGCCAGGAGGAAGATAAAGTGAAGGAAAGACAGAGAGCTGGAGTGAAAGGGTGATGGAGTGCAAAGCAAAGAACATTAAGGCCTTCTCGAGTTTGTGCGCGCTGATTTTCATCTGAAACCAATTAGTTCCAAGCCGCGAAGACAACACCAAGTCTAGTTTTTAAAAAACATCCTCTCTTTCTCTCTCCCCATCTTCCCCCCTCCCCATCTTCCCCCCTCCATCCCGTCCATTCTTGTGTCAGGCTATGCAGCGCTCTGCTCGGTCTAGACTCCTGTTTGTGCATGCATGCAGGCATGTGTGTGCGCGCGCGTGCACTTAAAGGCATCGTGATTAACATTCGCCCCAATTCGCTGAGGGACACGCATTCTAAGCCCTTCCTTCCTGCTCCAAGTGGAATTCTCATTAGCTGATAACTACTTTTCAAGAGACTGCTGCATTCCTCTGCTGGATACCAGGGGCCTTACAGGACTCCTGAACACACACACACACACACACACACACACACACACACACACACACACACACAGACACACACACACAGACACACAGACACACACACACACACGCAAGCCACAGATACAAACAAGAATTGGCATACTGACAAGTAGACACACAAATGGATACACTTATTTTTTCTCTCTTCATTCAAAGAGTTTCATTGCCGTGTTTGGCTCTAACAACCCTCGTAACTTCAGTCGCAACCCAAACGTTTCAACAAACACAGACAGGTACACAGGCAATAACATTATCTGATATGTTCCTGTGTAATTCGGTCTTCCGGAGCTACAGGAAGAGAGCACTTTTCCTTATTAGATTCTCACCAGAAGTGTATGGTATCTGTTGGCATTGAAAACAAATGTTCTCCAGCATCTCTCACTCACTTTCCAGGACTATGAGGCTGCCAAGCAGAGCCATGGTGGGGGCAAAGGGGCAGAGAAAGAGACAAAGAGGAGAGATAGTTCAGTGTGTATGGGCAGACAGAGGAGAGACGGGGACACCTGGTGCTCAGTTTTCTCCTCATCATCATCACACCTCATTTGGTTTCATCTGATTTTGAACTTTAGGGAGAACCGTATGCGGTATCGACTACATTCAGAGGAAACTGACATTTATAATTCCCTTGGGGGCATGACACCTGTCGATGCCGTCAAGAAATACAGTCATGTGTGGTGACGCGGAGGGAAAAAAAAGAAAGTATGAAAACGGATGTGGGGGAACTACAGTCGAGCAAAAATGAGGAAGACAAATGAGTTTGGTCTGAAACCAGCCATGTCTGGCCAGAGTGTAAATGTGCAAAAGGTGCTCGGTGAGAGATTAGTCAACAAATGCCCATCTGTCTCATATTCTTCTCGCTCTGCATATTTAAACTCACCTTCCTTGCCTTGCCATCTGCCGCTTTGCTTACGGAAACGTGCGCACGGGCAGTTTTGTTTTACAACGTTCATTTCTCCAACAAACCCTGAGATTTGTCTTGTGCTCAAAGTGCACCACACACTCGATACTTCACACATAGGGCTCATTTATAATGTGTAATGCAGAGTGGCTGGGTTATTACAGAGTCTCTGAGGTAATGGAGGAACAGAGAATTAAGGAGAAGAGGATGAGAGCGTAGGTTTTGTGTCTTCAGACAAATAACTTACAAATGACTAAACATATAATTAGAAGCGCAAGCTAGAATCATTTTAACAACACACAACAGGCCTTAAGATTTGGTCTCAGGGTTGCAGCAGAAACAATATCTCAGTGACAACAAATAGTAATACAAAAAGAGGTTTTAACTGTGTGATGTCGGTCAGTCCTTCAGTCCAGAACGTTGGTCAAGACTGAAATATCTCATTCAGCTCCCGCTCTTCCCCCAAATGCTTGGCAGTTTGCCTCTGTAGATCCCTGTTGTCTACCTGTAGGACTGATGAAGGCCAGAACAGCTCTGTTGTAGGCCGGCGTTGCCACCCACTTAGCTCTCATTCAGTCATTTGTCTGGCTCCATCCCCTCTCCAGGAACACTTCCCCTCAGCCTGTAAAATGATCACCGGATGGCTACTTGATTTCCCTCTCTTTTTCCCTGTCTCCTTTCCTCCCTTCCTCTCACCTCCTCTTATTTTCTCGACTCCTTTATTGCTCTCCAGCTCACCCACCCTGACATGTAACCTTAATTCTCTCAGTCCTCCCTCTCCTTATTTCCTCCATAATTTTGCATTTCTTCCGTTGCTCTTTTCCTCCCCTAAAATGGATGCTGTTCCCCTGGGAGTGGTCAGCAGAGAGCAGGGGGAAGGAGGAGGTACTTACTGTAGAGCCAGCGCTGGTGCCTAAACACTGATGCTCCTTTAAAAGAAGGCTGTTAATTCATGATGGTATTAAGTGTTGGCAGTTAAGGCTGATGAGACAGGCTCTGGAACAATTTCCTGTCTCTTAATTAAAACTGATTAACACAGTGTTGTAATCAACCGGATTACATCCGAGTCATAATACTTTTTTATTTACTTATATATCTTCTTTGAAGAACTCAACTTCTACCATTTTGTAATTATTCTAACTTTAATTATTATTATTTGTATTACTTTGGTGTCCGGTGACACATTTTAAAATAAGTCTGTTGATGTCTAATGTTTATAATAGACATGTTAGAATAATTATAGGTCACTTACTATTTATTGTCAACCAAGATGGCCGTGACATTTTACCATTTACAGTTCAGATTTCCATACAATCAGTGTTTGTCAGAAGGGCACTTAGTCCTAAAACCACTAGCATCCATCGCGTGCTGGAACCTATCCCAGCGTACCTGAGTGCCTAAAAAAACTACAGAGTGATACCGGTTGTAAAGAGTGGAGGAATTTTGGCATTGGCTCTCATCAGGTAAATCTTTTATGGAAACTGTTTTTTGGTTTTTGCCAGCACTCAGGCAGCGGTTTATGGAAGGAAGTGCACATTCTATAATTTATGTTCTGAACTAACTATAAAAGTGTGTTTCCAATGCTCACGCTTTTTGATTTAAAACAGAAATCTACCTTGTGTTAATTGTATCACTGCGTCTCCTCAGCCTGTTGGGATAAGCTGTTCAGTATAAACTTGTTTTAATGTTGTATATTTTATGTATGCGTGCGTGCTTGTGTGTGTGTGTGTGTGTGTGCGTGTGTGTGTGTGTGTGTACTGGCTTGGACAGTGCACTCAACTCTGTTCTGCAACTGATGATAAGTATGTGTGAACAAGATGTAGCAGATACCCAGGGTAGTATAAACAAAACTGGAACCACACATCTTTGAGTATATCCACTTCTTTATACTATGTTGGGTGCCTGCATACCCAAACGTGTCCATAGATAGATTTAAATAACATTTGAGTCCTATAGACACTTGCAGCTACGTGGAAAGTATAATTTCAGTTTAAATAACTAAATGTTTTCTGGCACATTTTTCTCTCCAGAGTGTATGAAAATATTTAAATAAGAGCTGCAATCGAATCACTATCCACACATTCCATTTGAGAAAAAAAAGACAGCAACCCCCTGTTACTCTATGCACGACATGTCTGGTTGCATTACATTCTGGTCTGCTCAGGCATGTGGGTGAGAAATGATGTGCCACTGCCTTCTCCTTTCAAAGTGCCAGTCTGTATAATAGGATGGATCCAGAATGAAGTGTTTGCCCTTTCTGCATTTTTCATTTTCTTGATGAAGCTACAAGGATACTTTTTGGCCCAAACTTCATGCTGATTCCCAGGACATCCAACCAGCCAGCTCTGCTCCGATCCTGGGGCCCGGTGCCCCCGTTGTTGCATGATCAGACAGGCTCAGGGGCCCCCGGTCGCACTGGCTGACTCCAGTCCTTTTCAATGGGGTCTTCCGCTGTCACAGTCACAGCCATGGCTCTGAGTCCCCCCCCCCCCCCCCCCCCCCCACACACACACACACACCACACACACCACACACAACACACACACACACACATACACAGTCCCTACTCATCCGCCCGCATGTGCATACACACTCAGACATCAAGGGTGGTGGAGGCCGGAGCCAGAAGGGGGGGGGGGGGGGGAGGGGGGGGGGGGGGGGTTGTGGCGGCGCACGGGGATAGCCCCGACCGGAGGCACGCTTCTAGACTTGTGGATGAGGCAGAAAAGCCATTATGGATTGTTATGGTTGGCTGATCGCTCCCTTTCAGCTGCTGAGCTGCACACAAAAGCGTCAGGCAGAAGCTAAAATAATGGATCTCCATTCCACACACCCCCTCCAGAGCGTAACTGACTTTATGTGATCACAGATGCATGTTGGGAGGTGGAGTGGAGTGAGTCTGTTTGTGTGTGTATGTGTGTGTGTTTATGAGAGCGTGATTATGTGCCTGATGTTGAGTGTGTGAACAAAAAAACAAACTACTAGGAAGAAGATCTGTAATTTCTTTTTCATCTTGGCAAATGCAAGTGAGAGCATTTGATGAATGGTTCATTTTCATTGACTACAATGTTCATGGGAGTTGATGTGCCAAAGGTAGTATGATTCTCAGGTGTTACCATGGAAACAAAGCTATATTTAGTAAAATACACACACACACATAGACACACACACGCACACATAAATGCATGCACGAGTGTGGTCACAAACTCCCACACAAACAGGACAAAAGAAATGCATCCTCCTGAATGAGATGCTGTGCTGCCCTGCTCGCTTAGTTACATTTTGAGAAATGATGAAAGAAATGTGCAGACTGTGATTAATGTGCAAATCCTCAAAACCTGTTAGTAGCCTTTTGCAAACAGCCAGCCTTAATATGTTCAAAGACGTTGTCATTGAATACCAACAAAGCCCAGTGTCAGTGGCACATTGGCTCTTGTTATGTCATTGTGTGACTTTGAGGGGAGTTGCAGCCATCCATCAATCTATAAATAGACCTGGAGCCATTTATAGACCAATGCCACGCTGTGACGGTTGAGTACAGCTTTTTACTAAGTGGATGACATAGGATTATGTCTCAGTGATGGCCTCACCTCACAGTGTCCAAATGTGTCAGTGGTTTCTGTTATATGTTAAATTAAAATTTGGATTTTCATAAAATAAATAGTTTCTTCATGTTGACTTTTGTTGCTTTTTTTTCCGGCATGTTTACAAATATATATTTCTTGCCCATACTCTTACCCAGAGCGACCACATCCTGTCACTCTAAAAGGCCACATGACTGTCCATGCAGGCTGCCACAGGATCAAACCTGTGACCTTTTAGTAGCACTAATAGAACCCTTTAATAGGTCTGCCTCTGTATGCCAAAGGTCACCCTGATCCCAGGGTGCATTTTTAAAGAGGAGTACATTCATTATTTCATCTTCTAACTTGTGCCATTGCTGGGAGGAAAAGTCTGCACTGTCAAAGAAAGCCAAACAAAGGCACAAAGGAAATATGTACTTATATCATACGTCATAACACCTGCACCCATTGTTTTCTACGTAGTCATCATGAGTTGATGTCAAGTTGTTTGAAGAAGCCTCTGTCCAAGTTCCCAAATAGCATTCCTCCACATAAACGGGGGTTTAACATATAACAATATAAACACATCATCTACCAAAATGAGATGCTTAGAGAAACTACTCCAAAAGTTATAAAGTAGTATAAAGTGGATGGACGCCTCAAAGGGCTTTTACCCAGAAGATGATTTTTTGTGTCTCGGGTAAAACCAAAACAGAAAGTGACGCCAATGGGTACCCAACTGACACAGAAGGCCAACATAACGGGATATATCTTGCCCATGGTTGGCTTAAACTAACTTCTTTTTCAATACAGATAAATGGATAAATAATCCAAACATTCATTGTTGGATTATTTTTTTTAAGTCTCTAAAAAAAACACTGTAGTTCCAATGGTGGATTACAAAGCTTCTGAAAGAGACACGATTGTACCGCAGCTCTCGTTGAGCGGAGGCCATTAAAAGTGAGCGCTCCAGAGACATCGCCGACATCGCTGACCTCAGCAGTTGACGTCAAAGATGTTTTGATCAAGTGCCATCTTCGTCAAGTTGGGAATCATAATGTTTGGCAAATGACAAGCAACGGGCGCTCCTCCTTCTGTATGAAAACACTTTTGCGTAACGTTAGCCGATGATCCACCTGCTTAGTTTGCGTTACGATGCTCAAGCTGCACGACAGATCTGTTGCAGACGAGCTTCTATGCAGACGAGCAGTTTATTCTCTGTCACTCATTTACTCCAGAGTTACGCAATCTGTAACATATCCCAAACATGGGTGCCCTCAAGCTACATGTTTTTTTTCCCGTTTATTTTAATTTCTTTTGCACAC
This sequence comes from Cyclopterus lumpus, assembly GCF_009769545.1. Lineage (NCBI taxonomy): Eukaryota > Metazoa > Chordata > Actinopteri > Perciformes > Cyclopteridae > Cyclopterus > Cyclopterus lumpus. Next base: position 8,323,542 of record NC_046979.1, read on the forward strand.
ACATGTAAAACATATTGCTTAATTATAACAAGCAGATTTCTGTGTGACACTATTTATTGTCCAGGCGGTTTGACTTCAGTGGTGTTATTTATGGCGTGGAACTGACTCTTTAGCTTCTTCTCACCCAGTTTGATAAGAGAGCTGGACTGACTCAATGCTGTCCGTTATTTCCTCTCATTGTCTCAATTGACTCCAGGTGATGAATTTTCCAGTAAAGATTTGTGTTTGACATACTGTCTTTCCATTTCCTCCATGTTAAGACTTTATTTGTCCTCATTTCTTTATTTTTTTAAGATGTACTTCACACAGTAATGAGAAAATGCTTAAAGAAAGTTCTTTTCAAACTAAACAAAATGCAATTTCTTAACTTTGAATGAAATAATTCAAGGCACAAGGAAGTGCGAGCCATCTGTCTGTTCCGGACTAACAGTCATGCGACTGAGAGTGAAGGCAGTTCTGGGTGTTTTACAGCAGTGGAAAATGTAACAGTGTTTGCTGATGTCAAACAAGGTAACGACATGTCATACCATGTGAAGGCATCGGATACGCTACATCTAATGGAACAGTCCGATGATGTATTGTGCTTTATCGCAACCTCACAGAGAGCGCTCAGGAATACTTCCTCAATTTCATTTTGTTTGCATATTAAATTGTAATCTGATACTTTATCATATCGTGGGAAGAATTCTGAAATAGCTGAGCATAGAGATGTATCAACACCTTATGTCCAACTGTCTATGAGGTGAACATGATTTGTTTACATTATTTTAGGCAGCACACAGTCTTTTCTATTTCATAAACACACCCTTGAGGCTGTTAGGGAGAAAGCCTCTACAACAACTGCAGTTCTCACCAATCATCAAGTACCAGTGAGTGTTTTTGGGCCTCTAGCCTCAGGAGTTATATGCCCATTACGACTTGGTGCGCCACCATGAGGCCAAGAAGACAGCGCACTAAAAAATGTACTTGGAAAGGCGACACAAAACAGAGATTTATGCAAAGTTTTTTCAAATTGTATTTTTCACTTTTACAAGAGAGAAAAACTTCAAGATTGAAGAGTAACTGGTTGGTTTGGCAAATGCGCATCTGGTTAACTTCCCCACTGTTGAAAAAAGCAGTGCACATCCACTTCCCTCAGTCTTTCGACTGCAACAGTTCTGGGTCCAGCAACCTACTCTCCCCAAGACAACAGCGGTGGAGTTAGGACTGCAACTGCAGTATTAAGAAATTGGCCATTTCAAGAAAAAGGGGGCAAACCAAACAAAGTAAGCCTAAATGCACTTTATGTTGCTACGTTAAATTAAACTAAATGCTTTGTCCTGGGATGTTGGTATATTAATTTCATGAAATGTCTTTATGCTTTTTCTCTGAGTGGAAATGTAAAGAAAAACTCAAGTATAGAGTTCAAAACAATGCCAACAAAACGGATGAATAAACACCATTTTCTGCAGTCTCCCCAAATGGGAAACATTTCTTATCCAAAAGGCAAACACTGGATTCCAGTCAGTCCTGATAATGAGTGATTCTTGGTCATGTGTGAGTAATAAAACCCAGCACACTGTTTATTTCCTCAACCTGACCTCTTTTCAGAGCAGGCATAACTTGGATCATTGCACCGACCGGAGTGATTGTTTTCAGAGGGCTCTGTTTTTTAATGCATGCCATATAAAGTAAGTGTTGTGTACTGGCGTGTTTGTGTCTGATTGACAGTAACGGCTTTAATGCAGCAATTGTGTAAGAGGAAAAACAGTCCACTCATCATAGTTCTGCTCTGACGTCAGAATCACGGTCAACATATTCTCCAGCACCTCTTTCTGCCTCCCTCTTTCTTTCCATCTCCTTCTTTCCTCTTATCTCACGCACTCTCTCTCTCTCAGTCTTTCCCCCCTCCGGTCTTCCCATGGGCCCACAGGAGATGATAAGGTGATGTCATACCTCCGCTTCCTGGGGATGTGAGTAACTGTACACTGTGTGCCTTGGGCCATGGCAGGGAGTGTGTTTGTGTGACTGTGAGTCGTTTGTGATTTTTAAATGAGAGAGACACCAAATGGAGAGAATAAGAGGAGGAGAGAGTCAATAGTGGAGGCTAAAAGGCTTATTTTCTATGTCTCTAACACACACACACACACACACACACACATATACACACACACACACACACACACACACATTAGCTCTTCTAGTACTAATCTATTCACAGAATCACAATTTTGATTATTTGTTTGTGACTACATGCACATTAAGTATGCATTACAGTGTAACCAGGACCCCTAATATACGTACAGTTTGTAGTGGCATTTGCATAAAACGTAATGCATCCCGCTTTCTAAAGAGCATGACAAGCAAACTGTTCTGGTTATGTTTTTTTTATTATGTCAAGGCAGTATCATAGCACTTTATTCAGGGTAAGGACGGATCATGGTCAACGTTTATTTGAGGCAAGATGGGATCAAAAAACATGATCTCTTAATTTTAAAGCTGCTATAATCAACACCTTTATTTCCACAATGGATCAAATTACTTTGTGTATTTGAGTAGGGGTCATACGCAGTGATGAACCCACAGATAATTGCAGTTCTTTCATATCCTGAAGCCTTTTCGCATCTTTTAGCTCATTGTTTTGGTTTTACGGTCCGCAACTTTTTGCCAATGTTCTCAAACAAAAAAGCTCCTAAAACCGATTGAACTCGCTCCCTGCCCTGTTACAAACAACATAAGACGGACGCAAAGTTATTAATTTTGAACTGTGGAACCTTTAGCACCTACAGAACCAGATGTTTCCCTCGAGGTTAGTAGAAAGAGTTAAAAGGAGAGTGAATTAGACTTACATTCAATTAATCAGCTCAAAATTGTGTTTTCTTTGGCTGTGGATTGGAAGTTTGGCCTGGACATTTTGGAGTGCACTGCCAAAAACTATTTTACAAACTCTTGAACTGAGTGGTGTTATTCTAAAATGGAAATCTGTGTAAACAATATTCAATATTTAAAGGCCGTTTGTTATCTACGTACTTGTGTTTTTATGTGTGAACTGTGAGCACTCTATTGTGAAAGGTGAATTCAGGATGAACATAGATTACCTATTGATCTCAGAACAGAGTGAACGCTAAACACATCCAATGTCATTACACTGGAATCTACTGTCAGCTTTATTGAAGTCGGAGTCTGTTTAATTTTGATACTTTCGTATAGTTTACGTAAGCAAATTGAGATCCATTTGGATATTTCCACACATACGTAAAACTGGTTCTTTGTGTCTTGTAGTTTTCCTGTCTCCAAATATTCCAAAACAACATGGTCTCTATGAAATAAGTGGGTTGATAGGAAATCAATTTATAAACATATGGAAAAATCGTCATACATGTTAATTCACACGTGTGGTGAATTAACATTAAGTTGTATGACTGAACTTTTGTTATTATCAATATGCTATGTCACAAATCAAAGCACACTTTGAGTAATGTGTGGCACTAAAAGGCATATCAGGAAACAATGAATGCAATGCACAGTCACTTTTTAAAATAACATGAAAGCAGCATTCTTAACCGCCTTAAATGAATTACAGCTCCGCCCTGTTCACTTGTTGTTGGACAGCTGAGTAACACACCCACTGTTGTGTTACACTAACAGAAAAAGTATTTTGAGCGAGAAGCTCTTGACATTCATTTTTAACAAAATTATACAGACAGAATCTCTGGGAGGGGTTGCGGAGAGAACTGAGGTAGATTGGAAATAACTAAAGAAGTGGAAAAAGAGAGATTCCCACCTCCTGTTGCACCTTTAAGACCTGACTGAGCCCAGAGCCCGGGGGCAGGACCGCTGGACGGCAGCATAACGCTGTGAAACAACGTTGAGGGTGTGCTTGAAGCACTTCCCTTATAAATCAAATATAAAAGCATGCTGGCGCTGCAGTTCATCTGGGCCCAGGAGTTGCACTGTAAACCAGGATCACGTGGAGCTTTCATCTCAAACGAGAGCACAGTTGCGTTCAGCTGCGATGGTGTTGATTTAGCTTCTACCAATCTGCTCTGTTGCTCTAAGGTGTTCAGCAGAGTTCAGGAAACTATTTATCACGAGCTTCCTTAATTTGAAAATTGCCCCGAAATTATGTTTGTGTATGGTTATTTTTGGCAAATTACCTCCTTATGTAATTTTGTCTTCAGCTATTTTTTATTGAATCAGTATCAACCACAACAAAGGTCTTTTTGAACCCTATTTCCAAAGCCTTTTGAAATCGTTTTTTTTTTTTATCAACATAATAAGGAAACCTTTTAATGAACATATTAGCAAAGTTCCAAAAGCCTCACTTTCAACAGATATCATTTGTTTTGGCAAATGGTGATTTGTTTAACACCGCAATCTTCCCCTGACCAAATTGTTCTTGAAGCCTACCGGGCCGCAGGACATGGCGCCCGGCCTCTTGAGGCAGAATCAACCATTCTGACCACCGCCCTGAGTTTTCCAAGGGAAAACTTCCTGGACCGGTTAAACAGTCGCCGGTGAACGCAACACATTCAGCAATTGGGTGCACCCATTTAATTTGATATGAATGGAATTTTTAGGTCGGATCAGCAATTGTTTTGGCATAACAATGTGGCCACTGAACTGGAGAAAGACACCTTTTTAATCTTTATCAGAGCAGACGTTGTTAATCAGCAATGTGGCAGTGGGCTTTCTTTTTTTTCATTTCTCTCTCCTTCCCTCCCTCTTTTTTCCTATTTGCTCACCTTTCCATTAGTGCTTTCTTTTCCACCCCTCCCTCTCTCCCCCCTCCACCGCCTCCTCACCTTCTGAGGTCAGCAGACAATGGGCCACTTCAAAAGGCCGGTTCGCTTTAGACATTCTTTCTTGAGAAGGAGAGGACAATTATAGCTACTCCTCTCGTCTGGCCACACACGAAAAAAAAAAAAGGATGTCGCCTAAAAACAGAAAGGAAAGGAAGCGGGGATAGAACAAAATGGGGGAGTGAGTAAGACAGAAAGAAAGAGAGAGGAAGCCACAGTATCCTGCAATGACATGGCCACAGCAGCAACCAAACAGTGTGTGAGCTATCTGGGATATGTGGAATGTGAAGCATTTGCCATAAATAGGCCTCAAAGTTTGTTTCGGTATCTATTTTTCCTCCAGTTGGACTTATTTTCATGTTCATGTTCTGAATGACAGGAAGGGGAAAGGGAAGAGATAAGAGGTTAAACTTGAACATTTCTTTCCCGGAAAGGAGACTAGGCAGCGACGCAGAGGAGTGGGCGTAATGGCTTTGCTTACGTATTCACTGCCAGAATAAGAATCATTCCATGACGACCTCCAGGCAAATGAAAAGAGGATATTGTTTTCATCATGTCCTTGACAAAAGTGCAGTCATGCCTTAATTGTTTGTTTCTTTTTTCTTTTTTTGTAGAAGTGGGATTTTTGCTACTGCTTGGACATGGATGTTTTTTTTTGTTTAACACCGCTTGTTTTAAGATGGATTTCTTCAAAGAAGTGGGAGTGTAAGAATGAATATGAGAATAAACCATAAAGAGAGGTTTATTGTGTTTGCCTTCAAAGACATAATTGCAGTCCAATCAGGCTATGAAGACATACACAGATATTACATATCAAAGTGAACAAGAATGAAAGCCAAATGAATAGAATAGGGTTGCATATTAGTATTGTGTTAAATGTACTCAGGAAGTCCACCCACCAAAACCTCAATTTTGTTTGCCCATTCTTTTCTGCAATCCTGGTCCCATGCTGCTACGATTTGAATTGAATGTAGCAATAATCATCGTCATCATCAACATTGTTCACTTCACAGGAAAATCTTTTGCTTCCTTTTGTTGGACGTCATGATGTTGTGCCTGACGTTGTGCTTTTCTATTCTGATGTTATAAACTGCAACACTTTTGAACAATAGGCCCTTTCCTCGGTTCTGAACGTCATCAGGAAGTCTATAACGTCACGATATGTTGAAAGACGCTCTAATAAAAGGTATTTTCAGCAGTGGGAACAAAAGCTCAGTTTCCCATAGGATGCTGAGTAATATGTCAAGACATCTGCTGCCACTGAAACTAATACCCTGACTTTAATCATGTCGCGTCTATGTCCATGAATGAGAGTGTGTTGCAATAATCTTTGGTGTCAGGCTGCGGCGTAAGTGTCGACCGTGTAAATTCCCGGAATGTTAACAAGATAAAAGAAGCAGTAAGAGGTATGACTTCCCCGCTAAATATTCCATTCGGGATATTTTTGACCATCACAGGCGTCATCGCTGCAGTTGGTCTATGTGTGAGAGTGTATTTCTGTATGTGAGACATCACAGCTGAGAAGACAGGCCAGCTTCCGGTCTCAACAAGGTGTGTTTGTGTACGTGTGTGCGAGCGTGCGTGTGTGTGTGTGTGTGCGCGCGGGTGGGCGTGTGTGTGTGTGTGTGTGTGTGCAAACACACTAAAACAATGGACAACAGTTTCTCCCATATTTGAGGAAGCAGAAGCAGTGATTTAGAGTCACGCCAAATGTGTGAGACACCGGGGTGAAGACCGCATGTGTGATAGTGTGTGTGAGTGGAGGTGCGACTTGGAAACAATCACCCATCTATTATCCTCCACCTCTCACAGTTTGAGGACATTTGTGGGATCCTTCCAAAATGTTGTAAAGTGTAGAGTCTGACGATGGAGGTCCATCTGTGGACACTTTCCTCTCTGTCATGGCATCATTTCTTTTTTAATTCTCGCTTCCGACAATATTTGTGCAAGCAACTAGCATGGCTCTGACCAAAGGTTTAAAACAAATTCAGCACCTCTCTTGAGCTCACTAATCAACACCTATGTTGTTTTGTCTAACTATGTGGAGCCTGTACACTAATATGCAGTAGTGGTAGTGAAAGTCAATACGCCTTTTATTGTGTTGGTCCCATTGATATTCATCCTCCAAGTTCTGCAGCCCCTTTTCTGCACATGCTCTAATCAAAACATCCAGGGCCTAAATACTGAAACAAAATTACCCTCACAGCGCCACTGGCGTATCCACTCCTCCGGTTACGAGCACACCGCTGCCTGTCAGCGAGTGGATGGAGCATCTGATGTGGCAGCTTCGATGAACTCAACCCCCGTAAAAAGCACATTGGAGACCTGAAGCTGCACCGAACAAGCGCTCAGTTGCTTTTGGCTAATTGTTTTGTTTTGCTTTGTTTCGCCAAAACAGTGCAGCAACTCTCATCTTACATACTTACGTACGCCACCTGGAAATAGCAGAGAGAGAGAGAAAGAGACGACCCAAATGAGTGCCATGTGAAGCAGGTCAAATATGTAGCGCACCAAAGAGACACGCATGAATCCCTCGGGACTTTTTTTTTTTGTGTACAGCAATAGCTCCTCTTCTTCTTCATCCGGTTTCTCGTTGCTAAATCCTAAAGGGCCTATTTGGTAAGAATGCCATTCGCTCCCACTCTGAGGGAAAGCTGCGTGTTTGGAGCCCTCGCAGAATGTGTCTATCCGGCACAAATCGGCTATCAGGAAAACAGTTGCTGTGGGGCCAACCGCAAGCATCCGGGCGATTCTCTGGCTTGTCAAAATGCTGCCTCTCGCTTTCTCTGTCCCTGTATTTTCTCCCCTCTCTCTCTCTCCCGTCCTCCCCTCTTGTCTCAGAGAGCAGTAGCAGATGGGGAGACAAACCAGTGTCAGCATTTCCAGTTGGATCAGCTGACAGATATGCATCCCCTGTTTTCTTTCCTGTCGACGTTGTGTGCGTGTGTGTGTGTGTGTGTGTGTGTTTGTGTGTGTGTGTGTGTGTGTTTCTGTAGTGTGAGGGGTTGCTTGTGTAAAGGAGAAAGGTGAAGGGAATAGCATGCATACAGTAACGTTGACAAAGCATCTCTGTTTTCATGATGAAGCCACCAGAACAGGAGAAACGCAGAGCAGAGGAACCACAGCGGTTCAGTCATTTTCTTTGGTCAGTATTTGATAAGATTCTGTTGGAAATGCCCTGGTCTGCTTTAAAGAAGCATTGCACTGTATATCCTATAACGTCGTTTGTTGGGAAAGATAATGGAGACTGCTGCATTTTCAAAATCCTTAGGATGTTGGGTCTTTTGGAGATTTATTTGACATATCAAAAATATATAAATACACCAGATCCATATACAAATAAATGTTCACAATAAAGTAAAAGGGTCACTTTTCCATTTCGGTCGTCTTAAAGAAGAAGAAAAAGATAGAGAAATAAAGATAAACTATGTTAGAGAAAGAGGTGATACTGTATGTCTATATAGAGGTCGTAAAAGAAAATGGTGGGATAGAATGATGAGGAGAAAGCAATAAGACGGAGAGGTTAAAGGACGCTGGAAATTGAGAGACGGGCAGGAAGGGAGCATAAAGAAAGACGAAATTGAGGAAAGAGAGAGGAGTAACAGATGAGAGAATGTGTCCCAGATCCAGGGTGTGTACGCTGTGAGTGTGTGCGTGTGTGTGTGTGCGTGTGTGTGCGTGTGTGTGTGTGTGTTTGCTAGAGTGGTTTGTGTTGCAGAGATCTTGGCTGCTGTCAGGCTAGGGGACTCCCAGAGGAAGCCAGTCCTTGTTCAGTTTACAGTGAATGATTCCCTTCCTGCCCTGCACAGCCCTGCAGGCCAATGGCCAACCAGGTTTGTGTGAGTGTGTGTGTGTGTGTGTGTGTGTGTGTGCGTGTGTCGTGTGTGTGTGTGCGTGTGTGCGTGTGTGTGTGCGCGTGTGTGTGCATGTGACTGTGTGTGTGTGCTGCTTCATTGAATAGCTTGATTGAAAGAGAGCGAGAGACTGTCCAGTAAATGAGAGGTCAGAGGTTGCAAAATAATCAGTGTTTGTCCACCAACAGCCATGTGCCCGACTGCCCTCCCTCTTTTTGTTTGTTTGTTGCAGACCAAATGCTTTTGGGAAAGAAGACAGATTACTCTTTTCGTTCTTCAATTCAAAATACGTTATTTTCTATGAGGAGCATCTTTTTTTTGCAATAGTCAAAGAACACTATTAAATACATACCTAAATAACTTACAAATTAAGGTGCAAAGCTCAGGATGAAAACAGGTGTTTATGTTATCACTCATTGGTAGAATCTTTGGTTTGTAACCACTGAGGAGAGGACATATATAATAGATATAGTATAATAGAGTATATAGCATATATTAAAAGCTGTTTAGGCCAGTTGTGGGATAATTTCTATCAAATGTATAATTTCTATCAAATGTATGTATAAGTATCAATACATTAATGTAAAAATACTTACAATTTCTGCACTTAAATACCTGAGTACAGCAAAGACTAATTATCCAAACATATCTGAAAAGTATCGAAAGAAAAAGTATTGGCCCCTTACTTTGTGTTAGTACAGTAAATTATCCTTAGATTACATACTATTTCACACAAGTAAGTATAGCTGCCAAATAAACATAATGGAGTACTATATTTTCCTCCGAAATTACATAGAAACGATAGACAAAATATACAAAATTGTCGTACTGTAACACTTAAACTGACACAATTGCAGGTCAAGCAGTCATGTGGTGCTCATACTTCACCGACATCTGAAAAAGTCAAATTTAGATCTTCAGCCGAGAATAAAATATTATCAGAAAAACTAACAATGTGACGGAAACGAGGATGATCAGCACCGATGTGACATTTACAGAGGATCATCCGAAAGTAATTTCTTAAACTGGAAAATGTAGCACTATTGCTCAATTAAAAATATGAAGTTGTGACACTAAGTGAATCATACTGTAATGTTCCCTGACAACTCGGTTTCAATCTCACAATAATAAGGAACTAGTTTGGAGCCTCGAATCTGCTCTCGTCCTCCCAAACATCTTAAAATTCCTCCACGATCATTTGTGACTAGTGGCCTCTGGTACAGCGTTTCAGGCCATGTTCTGTTTCAGCCACACATTAAGTGTAGATTAGATGAAGAATGCAATTGCTTCTAAAAATGTAGATACATACTTGATCGGGGGGAATAGAGATCTTTCTTAGCGATGGACTGGTATACTCCATCACTTTATACAATCATTTTAGCCATAACACCAGTGCATATGTTTTTTTTTATTAAAGGACATTAGATACATTAACTTTACTGACATCTTAAAAGAAGGAGTCCTTAAGGTTGCATCAATATTTTGTAAGTGCTGAAGTTGTATAACTTGTGTAAGAATCGGTCATGTATACAGGAAGTTGGCTCTGGATGTTTAGTTAGATTCTGAGTCTAGTTTCTTTGATCTGATGTAAATGACACATGTGTTATTGTTATACTGTATTTTACTCAGCACGGCTGCTGGCTTAAGACATTGTAATTGTTCATATACAGTTTTGTTCAATATTTAGAAATACATACTCATCAAAGTAAGGTATAAAATAAATTCAGGGATCAGAAGTAAGATTAAGTTTATTCTGAGAGATTAACTTTTTGACATTATAATTTGATATCTTTATTTACTAATGGAGGGTTTGCAGTTAACTGCCACAACCCGCACAGTACAGCTGGATAAACACTTGCCGCAGGCTGCAACTGTGTGGTTTCTTAGATTTACCTTTTTTAACTCGTGATTTATTTTAACTGGGATTCAGCGAGACCCATATGTGTCATATTGATAAACTTCTGAAGCCCTCGCTGCCAGCGTGAGCGTGAAACTAAAGCAATGCTTCCATCTTGTGGCCAATTATCATCAGTAATAATGTTTGTGGGGAGGAGGAATGTGTCTGGTAAACACCTGTGAGAGTATTTATTATTAAAAACACAGATGTTGAGAGACTTGCACGCGCGTACAGCGAGCTCATTAGCAGCACATGTATTGGACATAACACAGTCCTTTAAAGATGTGTATGATACACTTCTATTCACACGGTTATGTGAATGTTACAGAAAATCGAGCATATTATTTATCTTTTTATTGATAATAATAATTTATTTCCTACTTTTAAGACCACTTAATACGATATGTATTACTTACATAAAAGGTGATTACAACACCACTTTCTTCCTTCATTATGTATCTATAAATTATTACTTTGCACATTTCCATCCGTTCAGCAAAGTTTTATTGTATCAGCGATAAAACTTTACAAATAAATATTCACAACAGTAATTTAATGTTACAGTAAAATGTGTTTCAACTATAAGAGAAATATGTTTACAGAAAAAAAAGTGTTGGGTTGGGATGCTGAGCCGTTTTGCTCAGTAAAAGGAACTCAACTTGGTCCATTTCGTATCACCAAGATGTTCAATTCTTTTTCGGTTCCTTCTGTTCACAAGTGCACAACTCAATAATACTCAATAATGCTGATTACTGAAACAAGTTTTCACATCTTCATTGACAAGACTGTCAGCTGACCCAAGGCACATATTAATGATAATATGATAATGTAATCACACACGTTTCACTGCTAACTCCATCATAAACAAGGGGTTTCAAAGTTTGTATTTTTTGTGTGTGTTTTTCTGCATGTATGTCTACTTTTATAACATTACCCTTTCAAGACAGGCATCAAACATAGTTACTAATTAGATGTGTCAGTCATTCAAACACATGTCCAGCCAGACATACCGTCAAGCAAGGCACTGGAATACTTACATTGACACTATTATTCCCTTCACTGTGAAGTTTGAGCCAGATGGTCGTCTCTTTTATGTTTACTGCCTTGTTGGTTTCCTTTGTGCCAGACGTGATCAATTGTAAAACTATTTATGTGTAAAAGTGGCGGTGCCGTCTTCAAACAATGGCATTTCATACCAGCTTTCAAAGGGAACACTCATTTATCAAGGCTGACAGGCACTGATACCGCACACATTTTCTGTCTGGAGTGAGAGGGTGTAGATGTGCTTATGGGCAGAAAGTATTCTGGGTATCAGCTCATATCCCTGTGACGATCATATAGAGAAGAAAAAAAATCGCGAATCACATTTTTCCTGCATATTCAAGAGGAATGAACACAAATTGGGATTAACATTGAAATCGAGCTCGAACTAACTGTAAAAACAGCATTGTGTGTTTGCCTCGGGCTTCACCGGCCTATTGTACTGATTTTAAGTGACCTTTAAATGGGATACTTGGCCCGGCGTATCACGACTTCCTGCTACCGTCTTGTTTTACATGTTGCCCGCAGGCCTTGGCAGGAAAAAGATGGCCTTCTGACCCTGGTGGGTGTCTGGTCCAGCTTTGGGTTGGCCGTTCTTCTTCAGCCCGACATACCAGTTGTACTTCTGGGAGCAATATGTGTTGTGGTGGTTTTCTTCATACTTCTCCAGGAAGTAGCACTCATCATTCAGTGTTTGCTGAGGCAAGAACATTACAGAGGGGAGAAAAGAGAAGAGCTGAGGAACGTTGGTCTTATTGCACGGCTTCTAATTCTCCATGAGAAGTCATTTTAAAGGTTGTGTGGGAATCCACACACAGCAACAGAATAGTAGAGAGTGAAATATCAGTTTACACTGCTGAATAATAGAAAAAAGAATCTACATGATACATGTGTACTTCTTCAAAGGCTTACGTTACTCATCTCTTGTTTTATAGTCCCAATGACACATTATTGCTCATACTGATTTAAACTTTACATCTGGTCGCCCTTTGGCACTGGAATTTTACAGGGTTTTGCAGTTGTGGAAAATAACATGGACTATTGAGTTTAAACTGACACGTAAAGGTTCATACACATTGTGTGAGTTGGCAAAAGTAGCCCCAATGAAATGGCTCGTTATACTATCAGATCATATTTATTTGTTTCCATTTAAAATCAGGTTTACTCGTAGCGGCAGTGATTTTTTTTGTAAAGACTCACTGATCCGTAGAGGCGTCCATTTTTGTTCATCGCCAGGTACCTTCCTGTCACCTCGCCCTTGACGACCACCGCTCCTACACTCACAGCCTGGAGCCTCAGGATTTCTGCAACACAAAATGATGACACAAAATGATGACACAAAAGTAACGGTCATTTTTCTGCTGCAATAAATATTCGCTCAGCATTTCTCAGGGAGCGGAGGAGGCCCTGGCGTCTGAATGTGTACACAGGGGTTATTTGTTTGGTACTTCTGTTTAGAGACCTGAGCGGCTTTACCAGAAGTGCAGCGATTAAATACCTTGCTCAAGAGGCCGTTAACAGTTCGTTCAAGTCCACTTATCAGGTTGCCAAGATAACGCCTCACCAAAACATTTGAAGTTTACTCTTCTCTTTTGGTTACCATTATTTTTAACATATTTGACCACATTTAATCAGCAGTTAAGTTACAACTTTCAAATAAGTGTGAGGAGACAAAATAGGAATAAGTTACATGTGCAGAATCTGCTCAGCTTCATTTGAATATGTTCTATAACGTTATGGCCAACAGACTCCTACACAGTGGTGGTTCTCAACCTTTTTTCAGTGATGTACCCCCTGTGGAAGTTTTGGTTGAAAAAAAATGTAATACACAGCGCTGTGCCACCAGTGTCTGATTTATATAAATATATATATATATATATATTAAATTCAGTTTATTAACTCACACTTATATTTGATTGACTATGTATTAAATTACTATTTTTGATCAATGATAATTTGAAATAGATTTTTTAAATATTTCACGTACCCCCTGGAGTGTCTTCACATTCCTCCAGGGGTACACGCACCCCCATTTGAGAACCACTGCTTTAGAGATACAACAACCAATTACACTCCAAAGAAAAAGGAGAAAAGGGGGATTCCATCCTCACCAGAGGGGTCGTTTTCCTGCCTGCCACCACTCACAGTTCCATCTGGTAAAATCTTGAGGTGATATCCTCCGTTCTGGCAGTACAGTTTGGTCAGCGTCCGGTGCTCCTGCCTGGACAGGTCCAGAGACGCAGGTCCGAATGGCAGCACTGTGATGTCTCCCTCAGACATCCCACAGGGCGCTTGAGGCTTGGACGAAGCAGAGCGATGTCCCCGTGTCTGCAACGACAGAGGAGAGCCACCGTGTTCACTGTTCACGTCACCTGGACTGTGTCTGAGACACAAGAGAAAACAGGAAGAGGAGGACAACGCCGCCTTCATGATATGATTACGGGAAACACTCGCCTCAGCCAGCCTCCCTCAACCACTTTCTCCCTCTCACTGTGTGTCTGTTTCTCTCTGTCGACCTTTTAAGAAACTTTTTCTTCTTTTTTTTTTTTTTTATGCGATGAAACCAGCCGGGGAATCAGATCGTGGTGGAGGCCAGGCGAAGCCGGAACATGCTGAAACTTGTTTTCTGACTGAGCATCACTTAGGTTCTTCCTTTTGTGAAAATCATTTACAGATGGCAGTGATGTAACTTTCACCTGAAATCCGTGCAAGGCCAGACAGCGAAATAAACAACATGTGGACACAGGGCAAAGAAAAAATGTGCAGTAATGGTGTTACTCCCTGCTGGAAATGTTGCAAGTGCCAGCAATAATCTATCAAGGATATGCAACATGACGGTGTCGTCCACAAATGAAACACAAGAGCCATTCTCCTCACACTGTTTGAGACTTTTCTATTAACACCCTGCATTCAGCTGTCTTCAGCAGACTACATTTTAACAGTCAAACAAATCTCCAGCAGCCAAGCACTTTAAACCTTTTCCGCTGGAGGAACCAGAATCCAGCCAGCACTCTCTCGTCTCTCGTCTCACCCTTGGACTGTCTGCTTCCTCAAAAGCTTATCCCAAAAACAATCAGGCCCATTTCAAAGCCACGTTGTCAGTTTAATCTCTTGAAGGGCAGAGATCCCAGAGCAGCAGTGGCTGTCATAAAGTCGGCCTTGTCAAATGGAAAAGTAGCAGGGAGGCAGTGAAGGTACTGTACTCTGGTCAATGTTATCATTTATAGCCAGAGAAAGAGAATCACTGCAGTCGAGCCGGGCTATGGCCCACATCTGGAACATCTTGGACAGGGATAAGAAACCAAGGGGGTGGGGGGGGGGGGGGGGCAGGGAGAAGTGGAATAAGAGAGGGAGAAGGAAAGCGAAAGACACAGCAGTGCAAAGCCACAAGAGGTATGCAAGGCCTACCCACTCCCAGACTCTTTTTCCACAGCACAGGACCTGAAGAAGAAAGTTATGTTACGGGAATTGAGAGGTTCATTTGTGTCCACAGGGACCTTTGGACAGAGCTGCTGGTGGGATTGACGTCAGAAGTCCAACCGGTGACAGAGTCCGAATGCGGACGCGTGGGAGGATAGATCGAACGTGTGCGTATGTTTGGGTCAACTCTGTTGATTCGACGATGTGTCATAGAAATCCGTGATGGATTTTGAACGGCTCGGCTGCCATTGCAACTTAACATGCACAAAGAACCATAAACCAGATGAGTATCAACTTGCTTTCCTGTCATCAAAGATCTGTTGTTAGTGAATCAGCAGATGTGATGACTTTGCCAACGAGATTCACACACACACACACACACACACACACACACACACACACACACAACAATTAAGGCTCCTCTTGTCTCGTGAGTCACGCGCCTACCTGCGAGAAAGTCATGTTGCAGTGCTCCCGATGAGCCAGCATGTCCTCCTCTTGTCCTCTTTTTCGACTCGAGTGAAGCCGTCCCAAACTTTCCTCCTCTTTCCTCCCGCCAGAGAAGTGGCTGGACTTTAGAGAGTTCCTGTAAGTGTGAATCTCTGTACCCTCACCACCCTTCTGACAACGTCAGAGGATCTAATTTCTAACAGGCCAACGTTAGGACTAAAATTATCGCACTAGGATAGAGAGAGAGACTGGGAGAGAGAGAGACTGGGAGAGAGAGACTGGGAGAGAGAGACTGGGACAGAGTGACGCAAGTGTCCAGGCCATGGGATCCAGTCAGAGCCTGGAAATGAGTCTGACTGAGCTCTGATACATTCTTATAGTGGTGGCCTCCTGGAGACACTGGTGAGCAACACAATATAAACATTTATAAAAGACACAAAGACGGTGACTTCAGTTTCCACAATTAATCTTGCATAATGCCAGTACCTCTGCTGCCGGAGCCCGGTGGTGGCAGCGCGAAGGATAGTTAGGTCCCGTTCCAGGTTTACCGGACCTGGAACGTTAAAATATGTCCATCTTTAAAATAAAAATACATTTGATAATAAATAAGACAGAATATTCTCAATACATACATGCAAATGCAGGTATATACGGGAGTAACTCATAATACGGTAGGGGAAGATTGTTTTTGAATTCTGATTATATACTCCATAAACAAAAGGCCAAATTCCATGTTTTCTTTAAGTGTCACTCTGCCACTCAGATTCCAGTTGTGTAACTGAGGCCCATAAGAAGTGAGCAACCGGGAGTTTTAACATTTTTTAGAGATAGTTTCTGTCTCAGACAAAGATACTGGACTTGCTTCAGACTTTCACTGACAGCCAAACAGCTCCTGAATAAATACAATACAAACCTATTATTATGAACACAGAACCAATTGATCTGGACACACCAAAAGCATTTCCCAAGGCCCTGTCATCTACTGTAATAACTTTCAAAATGAATCTGCTCAGGTGAAACATATTTGTATCTGCAGTAGGTATTTACTGCGGGGGGGGGGGACATTTCTCAAAAAGGTGAAAATGGCTTCTTGGGACGCGACCATCTTGTTATTCCCACTTTTTCACACCTTCACTGTCTGTCTCGCACATGCAAAAGTGGTGTGCAAGGCTTGGTGAATTATTCACAGTGGTTGCCTCGCCTCCGTCACTTCGAGCTCTTCTCTGTATAATTCATTCCCTTCAGATTATCTGCATTTTAAAACCACTCAGTCCTTTTGAGTCGTAAGAGACGTAAGACGATGTTCGAGAATGAGAAGGAAAAAAGAGCGTACTGCGTTGCCAATAGGTGAGCGAGCCTGTCCTACTTTTCTCTCACCTGTTCAGCACTGAGCTTCGGAGGCCTTTTGCAAATAGCATGCGCTACCTCTATGTACCAGGAGATGGCAGAGTAGGTCAACTGTAAAAATAATAATAATAATCAGCTTGGCTTCCTTTTATGACACTACACAATATAAAACCATACCACAAACTATCGCAACAACTGTGTGTAAAACAAAGTGACACTTTAATTTTACATAGTTCCCTTTACACAATATGTGAAAAAGATCTGTTGTTCTTTCACGTTGGTTAGAGAGCTGCGAGAGATACCCTCACTATTAAGGTGAAAAACACATTTAGAGTTTTGAGTTCTGATCATGTTTAAAAGCTAGATTTTCAGACGTATTATCACCTTATTGCAACGATCAACGTGTTGGCATAAAGTTGGCAATTCACTCATCCACCATGTGTAACATTAGGAATAATTTCAGAGTTGTGTTTGGGTCCACCTGATCTTCAAGTCACTTCACTCTCCTTTGAGAACGGCTTGGCTCTCCGATACTCCTCAGGCAAATATGCCCTCCTTCGGTGTTAAATGCTTCACTGTATTCTGTCATCGCTAACATGTATGTCGGTGTTTTGATGCTGGTGTGCGGTGGGTTTCATCAGAGCTTTTCCGCCACTAAATAATGAGCTGAAAGATGCTGAAAATCTCCATCTAGCTGAGGGGAACTGCAGCCATGTGCTGTGGCATATAAATGAGCCCTTTCACATACACATCCATCCATTTTTATTATTGAAATATTGACTACAGCAGCTTTAATGATCGCAGCCTTGTAAAATGAAATAGTCTAGCAACCGATTCATCATTTCTGTCCCATAAAAGAAGCTCACATGTGAGGCCTCCCCAGCTCATTTAGTTGAACGAGGAGAGGGGTGATGTACTGCGTTGGGATGGATTCACTTTATTGCTTAATGTTGTTTTAAATGGTTCTGTTTTTCAGCATTAGTTGTATATCGTTGACTGTATGTTTGTAGTGAATATTGTAAAGTTGCAAATCCTGTGTAGACTATTCATGTGCATCACCTCTGTTGCAAATGGCTGGCGAGTACCTCATGTTGCTACATTTGTATGTATTTTGGTCAGAATTTCTTCCGCAAAACCCAGATGTCTGAGAAAAGTAGCCTTGGACTGATGCTGTTCTTTATTTTACGTCACATACACCTCTGTGCTGGAGGACAGCGTCCTTCTGTTGGAGAAATTACACCTACATCTTCATGCTACATCCAAATGATCAGCCTGGGATATTTCTTATGCTCCATTGTCACCAAACAGACCCAAAACCCACACATGGTGGTACCCACTGTTGCAACTTACAGTAGTAATAATTTTAAATATGTATCATCATTGAAATGTATAGTTTAATAACAATACAGTCTGTCGTTTCTGCATATCTAGAGACTTTGATTACACTTTGATTGTACTGGGCAGTATATTGTGCTCAGAAATCGGTGTCAGCTAGAGTACCAGTGTCCTGTTTTCATCAGCGCCCACTGACTCTGGCCGTCTTCATGCTTTGGGCAGAAGGACATCCTCTGACTCACCAGAGGAAGCATGTCTGGCTGAGAATATGACACAAGTGGCTGTCTCCTGTGGGAAGAAAAGGGGGAGATAAAGTAATAAAATACTGTCCGGAGGTGACAGAGAACTTTAGAGAAAATGAAACAAGACTATGAGGAGGAGAGCGATTGGTGTCTGTAATCCTTGTGAGAGTAAAAGGGAACCTCTTGAACCCTAACAGACCAGCACATGCGTTAAAGCTGCAGATCTATATTTTAGATTCCATTCAAGATCCCAATGTCGGTCTGAATTCCCAGAAAATGTAAATGAAATGATGGGAAATGACCAAAGATGAAACTGAAAGACCATATTGGAGTCATGAAGGCTGACGAACTCTGCTTGTCAGCTGTCAATTGCTTCGTAAAGAGGAAGTGGAAATATGGATACATATTTTTAGCTGTTGTTAATTTTGTTACTGTTCTCTAAACAGAAAGCTTTCGGTGGACGGAGAGGTTGACGCAGCGGATGAAATTAGAGAGGGAACATTTCAAATATAATTAACAGCATCTTGACGTCCATAAAGCATCTTTGCAGTGATATTGATTAAAGCCACAGCCTTCAAATACATTCTGTGGTTGTCAATGGAAATTATTTATTTTTCTTAACCCCAGAGGTCAGAATCATTTAAGAAACAGCAAAAATAACAGACTTGGTTTATGTTGTGATAATGGAGACAATTTATTTGCTTGCAATTACAGTACATGAGCTCATTGAGGGACTACTAGAGTGTGGGATGCTGAACAGAGATTTGACATTAAGTATCACTGATATGCATTTTGAGAAAAGGATGGAAAAAGAGATGTTTTCCCTACACACACGTTGCGACAATTTGCTTTTTTTAATGTAGGATGTGATTCTTTTAAGTGCTTCATATTGTTATATTTTAGTAATGTTACCAGTCATTTTGTAAGACCATCTAATACTTTCTAACAGTAATAGTTGATTTTTCTTTAGATTACCCACATATAAACTGGTTATTTTCTGGTTCTTGAGCTAGCCTCCAGCATCTTAGACTTCGTTCAGAAACAACAACAGGCCATGACTTCCTGTAAAAGTATGTCCCTGTACACCACACTGTGACAGATGGAGGAATGAGCAGGCGACCAGACACGCTGCTGTGCTTTGGCAGAGGAAGTGGCGTAGAGCCCTTTTCACACAGTAACCACAAACACTAGCTGTGCATAAATTGCATGCATGTAATGTACAAAATCTATATCATTGTATCATCATTTCAATGTAAATTAGTGTAAAGTGGATGCTTGTGGGCTATTACAGTTTTATTAATAGTTTTATTTAGTTTGTATTCGTGGAGATACAAGTTATTTTGGGTCTTTCTTCTCTCATCACTAGTGAAAATAGTATCTTTTCATAATTAAAATAATGTTATAAGAAAATCGTTGCTGTGGTGCAGTGCTGCGCCGACAGAGGGCCCCAGAGAGCGGAGACAGCTTTAAGTCTGATATGCTGCACAGAAATTCCCGCTCGGGCTGAAATGACGTCAGCGTCTCCTCCCACCAACCCGGCTGCCAGCCCGCAGCATGCAAAGATTGTGAATGCTCGGGAAGATGCACTGCATGCCCTCGACCTCTGTACCTTTTGAACTGTGCTGCCACAGATGGCTATAAATATATGGGTATATTTATATTTACAAATTGATAATGATTACCTGAATGCACCAGACTTGTGCACAATTTAGATTCTGGGATAATGGGAGCTGCGAAAGATTAATTGTCCAATGTGTCCTTGATTCAATTTGCCCCCCCCCCCCCCTCCCCCAGGTGGCCTTGAGGTCTGTTATGCAAACCACAAACCTAAGAACAGTCAAATTTGAGCCATTCATCTTTGCTGATTGGGGGCTATTTGTTAAATGACATCCCACAACGGGGGGGATTTAAGGATGGTAACGTTGGTCTGTTGGCCAGTCTCACCTGAATATCTTTATAATATCCCTGTGCAGACATTCATGGTGCCCAGAATATGAATCCCTTTGACTTTGGTGGTCCTCTTTCTTTACCTCCAGTGCCATGAGGATGACATTTTTCAAGAAGATAAATTCTAATGACTTTATTGATCTCCCAACTTTTCATCTTTTATGACCAAATAACCCAAACTAATACAATTCTGCCACATTTGTACTTTGTGTTTCGCTCTAAGTAATGGAACAGTATTAGCAACGAGCTATCACCTGTATACACTAATATCACAGGGTTGATGGTGTGGCTCTGGACTTGTTCTATTTTTTTGTTGAGCTTACAAGGCAGTATAAGAATGCTCACAAACAATCACTTAATGTTGGGCAAAAAAAGGTGAAGATACACGTCTCAGTTGGAGGAACATTTGGAATGAGAGGAGGCCTAATTGTAAATGAAAACTTTGAAGGATGCAGCACCTGATATGGTTGCAGCAGCCCAAACTCGTTCCAGGAACAGAGCGTTTCTAGAAACACGATCAGAGTGAAGCCTCTTCGCTTTTTGTCTTTGTCTCTGTTCTCGAGGAGCTCACCGCACGCCCCCCGCCCACTCCTGAGGGTTCAGCTCTCCAGTCTGCCCATCGCATTGGTCAAGAGAGACGTCAATCAGAGGATTATCCGTGTCCGGGTAGGTGGATGACGGTCTGCAGCGCTGAGCTGAGCGGGGTTGAGGAGAAAGCCGTGCATTTAAAACCGCCCAGGGAAGACACCACATTAACGAGGCTAGTTTGGGTTTTTTTATTCGCTGCCTCCCTCCCTCCTCGCCCCGGGTTTGACTGCAGCACCGGTTTACCTGAGCAAGTGTTTTTCTTCTTCTTCTTCTTCTTCTTTTAAACCCTCACCAAGCACGAACTCTGCGGTGACTTTTTATTTCATTTAATTGAATGCCGTGTCGGACTGCTGCTGCTGCTGCTGCCACCCTGCAAATAAATAGGAGGACTCTGGATGTGTCAACCTGAGGGGGAAAAGCAAGGTTATGTAGCCGGGCATCGCTGTCGGATACACCTCCGCCCCGTTGTTTACATGTTGTAATTGGATTTTCCATCATTTCCAGCAGCAGAAGCCCCCCGCAGGAGTAGACCAGGGATTCCTCCTCCTCCTCCCCCTCCTCCTCCTCTAGTTTCTTCTTCTCCTGTTCGGAGCTTTTTTTTTTTATATACCGGGTCGTCCAGGTTGTGTCAGAGGCCGGCGGTGGTGAAGAAGAAGAAGAAGAAGAAGAAGATGGGACTACCTGCTCTGGAGTTCAGTGACTGCTACCTGGACAGCCCGCAGTTCAGGGAGAGACTCAAGTCCCACGAGCTGGAGCTGGACAAGACCAACAAGTTCATCAAGGAGCTGATCAAAGACGGCAAGGCGCTGATACAGGCTCTCAAAAGTAAGTGTGTGTGTGTGTGTTTGTGTGTGTGTGTGTGCGCGTGTGTGTGTGTGTGTGTGTGTGTGTGTGTGAGTGAGACTGACAAAGCACATTTCAGTTTAAGTTAAGGCGGGTGAATTTGAGTGATCCCTGAAGCTGTCGGCACATTTGTTACCACCAGCTTTTAGAGGGAGAGATGGATGGATGGGGGATGCTGTGTGTGTGGGTGTGTGTTTCTCACACCGATACTGTGGTAAATGATTTGATGCTGTTTAACATTGATCAGGGGTTTAACTACCAGAACGTCCATCCTATGAAATATGTTTGACATGAGGAGGTGACTCCAGGTTGGCTTCTTTTAGTTGATTGATAATGTGTAAGTGGAGACCTGGACAGGTGGGCACCAGGTTTATGGGCAGAGATGCGAAATGCAATGTTAGGTTCCAGCTTAAAAATCCAAACGGTTATTTTATTTTTTCAAGTATAATAACACTAGATGTGAATATGTTTAGGTGTTTTGTTCGGGTTATAGAACGTTTCTGCCTGGATCCATTAGAGTGCAGGACTATATCTTTAAGCAAGATTTTTATACATGATTTCTTTGAAGTTGCATTTCAGAATCTAATCCCATGGACATTTTCCATTAGTATGAAAATAAATATAAATGGTGATAGTTGGGATGTACAGTTTTTTTGTCAATGAAGTCTTCTACCTTTCTGAGGAGAGCGTTGACAATGGCTTCAGTCCTCCGTCGATAAGTAAATGGAGCTGTACTTGTAGAGCGCTTTTCTAGTCTTCCAACCACTCAAAGCGCTTTAACACTACATGACATCATTCATCATACACTGATGGGAGTGGCCCATCAGGAGTAGCTAACATGCACACAACATTCAGACACTGTAGGTACAGCTACAGGTGAAGTGTCTTAGACCAAGGACACATAGACATGGGCTAGCGGAGCCGGGGATCGAACCGCCGATCCTCACCACTGAGCCATAGTCGCCACTGTCTGACAGCAAGGTAAAGGGGTGATAATATTCTAAATATAGTATAATTAAACCCCGTCAACAGCAGTACATTGCTATGCTCCCATGCCACCCTTTGTTTCTCCAAACTCAGGGCCCGCTGTTTGGTAATATGCTGACTGATGAGCACTTCATACAGCCCCCCTTCACACAATCTGGACTATCCCTTTAACCCCCTCCAAATCATGCGAATTTCTGAGAATATGAGGACTACATTGGCCAGGTCTTCCTGTTTCCAAATCTTTCTCAGCCAAGGGAAATGCTAACAGTCCTTAGATATACTGTAAGTGCTTCGAAGAAAATGAAAACCGCTACTGAGTGGACGTTGTAATGAGATTGTTCTGTCAAAAATAAATCCTATTGATCAGGGTTAAGAGACCCAACATTCAATATTATTATCGACCTCGATCTTTTATATCATCACTCAATATCCTCCGGCAAGATGAAAATGATTTGAGCGGTTGAATATGGATGTGTTTTGTTGTTTTCATTCCCTGTACCAATGGAGGAATGCTTTGGTGGTGGATTCTTACTGTCATGAGGTCTAATATTGTCACCCTGTCAAAGTCTTGTTTCACCAGTTTAAACTCTGTGAGAAATACTGTGCATGTTGCAAAGCTGCACATGCACACTCCTGATATATACTGCGAGGTATTATATTGTGTTTATGCATGTATTATTCACACTGCTCATATGATGGACAAATCCTGGATAGTCCCGCCTGCTGGTTCACCTGAACTTTCCACCCCTGTGTTATCAGCTGTGCTTTTTTTCTTTTTCTTTTTACAAAACAAACTAGCTCATTCCTCTCCACAAAGCTCTGTCTGCTGATGGGACAATTCAGCTTTTGTCCCGAGGTGCGATCTAGAAATCATTCAGCGCGGCCTGGTTTACCATTGCAGCAGGGTGCTGCCTCACAACCAGCAAGTCAGCAGATCTTTTTCCAAGTTAATTGTTTTATACCTGCACTACACAGCGTTGGTGCCCTTTGCTGATGAATCGGTTGCGAAAGGTCCTTTCTGACAGCACTCTGAAGTTCACTATGCAGCATGTAAATCCTCTCTGCCGCGTCCTTCAACACACCTCGAGCTCCTCAGCTCTTCTCGAGGCAGGGAGAGGAAGTGGGACTGACCTGGGAAGGCCCCAATGTTTCGTTGGCTACTAATTGCTGCAATGACTACATGCAGTTCCCCCAGAAGGAGAAAGTGAAACATTTACAACATGCTACTCAGAACTGAAACAGCCTGTTGTGTTGCTTCCTTCAATGAGTTTTCCAGGTCGGTGTATTTTTATATATATATATATATATATATATATATATATATATATATATATATATATATATATATATATATATATATATATATATATATATATATATATATATATATATATATACAAATAAAGTGTGTGTGTGTGTGTGTATGACTGTAGTCAGTGATTGTTATATACAGTTAATACCAAGTTTTCTGTCTCTTAATGTGATTGGTTGTAAAATGACTGCTAACATATAGTCTATTAAAACAAACACTCGGCCCCCAGTTCATCAGGTGCAGAAACGGATGGATGTGTTTCAGTTATTTAGCGTAACCTCAATGATATGGATGGGGTGGCCAAAAATACATAGAGCAGCTTTATAGTGCAATACAGTTCAACACAAACTGCAGACTCCGAAAATGACCATGAAGTTGACTCAACGCCTTTCTACACCATAACCTTCATGAAGGTCGAATTTATTTCCAGACTGTTGTATTGTACTGGGTAAGTTTTCGCCGATTCACGTGAAGCCTTCCGTGTAGACTTTGGAAACCACAAAGTCTCCCTTGAATAAATACTTTTTGGTACTTTTTCTTAAGGACTAAAAGATGACAGATGCATGCGTGTGTGTGTGTGTGTGTGTATGTGTGTGTGTGTGTTTGTTCGCCAGATGTCATTTAAGGGCAGATGTAGCTTGTTATTACCAAGCCTCCACCTCGCACATGACACGGCTCAATCAGCCAAACAAAGCCTAATTGGCAGCTTGGCGTTCACCGAGGGGAAACGAGACACCGTGTTTAGACACTTTATGTGACCCAGACACACAATGTTGCCTTGTTTTCAGCTCAAAGTGTAAAGAGCACTGTGAGTTCCTTTTTTGAAGTTCATGTCACTTGGCTCAGGAGAGTCAAGTGTGACTCTTGTTTTGATGCATCCCTAATATTTCTTTAATACGTATCACCATCTTCACGTTGCAATTTGCACTCACTCAAACAAGCCCATAGTTTTCCAGAGATGAAACTAATTAACATAACTCAGTGTAAGATTAGGTGTGGATTTGGTATAAATAGATACATAGTTTTTGTTATTTATTATAACTATTAAATCCACCAGTTAGTCAAATGTTAGGTTCTATTAAAAAAGAAAACAAAATGTCTAGGCTATGGTGTATTCATTGTTTAAAACGCAGCATTATTGTAATTTATCCAACTTTTCCCCATAAATACTGACTGATTATACGCCTATGATTATTTGCACCAGAATCGGCTTTAAAAAAAACCCATCTTAACAGTTCAACCAAAAGTCAAGCAGGCCAGTCGTTAAAAAAAACAATAATAATAATCAAAACCAAACTTTGAACTAATACATATATGCCTGTTACTAGCTGTGAGTCCCAGGGCTCAGCGGTCATGGACTAGATTTGTCACAATGGGGTCATCGTCCGCTGCACTGACAGCATGAATCAAGACACGTGATAATCAAACTGTCAGGCACAGTTGTGCACACACATACACATGTTACAGTACAAGTGTGACTTATCATTCTGTCCTACTGTGTGTGTGTGCGTGTGTGCGTGTGTGTGTGTGTGTGTGTGTGTGTGTGATGCTAATTAGTGGAGGGTTAACGTGAGGACAGACACAATGTGCAATGACAAAGAAGTCAATGGTGGATGACCAAAGAAACAAAGATGTGCTATAACGGATCATTTGTCTAAATGTCTTCAAACATACCATCTCAACTTTGCACTAAAATCCGAGCATCATGTCGAAAAGACAACGTATGGGCTACGAAACAACTACTCATTTATTAGTGTCAGATTCAGTTCGGAGATGTCTTCAAAATAGTGAAAAAGTCAAATGTTACATATACAGGGTTATTTAAGCAGAAAAAAAAGATTTGTTTCAATTCATCAAAAGCTATGCGGCTTGACGAGGAAGTCTGTCTCTGGTTTAAAAGAACAAAAAAATATATATCAACGGCTTGTATGCTCTGTTGTGTGCGGCCTGTTTCTGGTTAAAACAGCCCTCCACCCATTAGCACCGTCTTGATAGTGGCTCTGTTTTCAGGCCCTTAACTGCCCCGATAGTAACCTCTCAAACAGGCCATGAGGGTGTGTTTGTGAATGTCCCAGAGAAGGAGAAGTGGGAACTCCCTGCAACGGACCACGAGCACTGTTGCAATCCATATCTCTTTCAATCTCCGTCTCTCTTTACCTACTGTCTTTGTTTTCCTGCAGCCACCCACTGTGCTGTTGACTAATAATAAGAAGGGTGATAGCAGTCATTCAGTGGCTCAAGTGTCAACCGTGCTGATAGATGAGGGTCACGCACACACTCAGCTGCACACCACACTAACTAATTCTCTTACGGCGGTTTTAAAAAGGTCCGGCGCAAAGGACGACTATGTGCCAAGAGGCAAAAGAAAGAAAAAGAGGAGGTGGGGTTGTTGTTGTCTTTCACAATGGTGTTTAAAAAAAACAAAACAGACACGGCCCTATTTTCTACTCGCTCATAGAGGAGCGCAGCAATCTAGACTGGTAGAGGGGAAGGGGTAGAGGATGGAGGAGGAGAGAAAGAGAAACGGGGTGTCACTGGCTGAAGGCATTCCTCTGCAGACGTCACATCGGAACAAAGAGGAGAGAAGTGTGTGTGTGTGTGTGTGTGTGTGTTTAATATACATGCAGCGTATTGTCTAGATAGATAGTTATTCATATTCTGGATCTGCACACACAACATGTGCGTTTCCCATTATACCAGTACATTTCTTTTCCGAAAAGATGTGTGTGTGCTCAGTGAACATACGTGTGTGTGCATGCTGCCACTGCAGTGCAGCACAGTGGGGGTTGGGGGTCTCCTCCAGCTGTGATGTAGCTGAGGAGATAGAAATTAGGGCACAACTTAGCCCAGCTCTGGTGCCATTGTTGCCTCGCTTTTTTCAGGGCGGACTATCTGACACACACACACACACACACACACACACACACACACACACAGTCACTGATTCTTAACACCATATTTGATCAATATTAGGTATATTTGTCCCTTTAAAGAAACCGAAATAGCCCCAACAGACAAATTCAGAATGTTGCAACAGTTGTGATCATGTGTTGCAAAACACTGGATTTTTTAAAATAACAAATAAAAGACACATTCTTCTCAACACATTTTGACATTGGCAGTCGTACACTTAAACTCTCCTCATGCATTGGTCTTTTTGCTCTTGCACAACATTCATTGGGAACAGCCATTTGCCTGGCACATCCATAAGTAATAAGATCGTTAAAAATCTAATAAGATCATAAATCGGGTCTCGAAAGTGTAATTAAAAAGCACTTCTAAGAAAACTGGTTTGTCAGATATGGCATGTGTAGCTTCTATAAATAGATCTAAAACATGCATAGCTCTTACAATCACCACAGAAGTAGGTCTGAAGTGTGCCGCTTCGTCTCATTAGCTGAATCTTTGATGTAGAGTATTGGCCTTGGACTCCAGTCGGCCTGAAGCTGGTAAATATTCCATCTGAAGGGCTTATTAGTTACACGGCCCGGCAATGATACTTTGTCGTATTACTTTTGTGCGATTTCTCTCGTGACAATGTGGGACTTATTTTGCTGGCATGCCACCTCTGATATAGGCCACAAAGATTCATGCGTGCAGTTTTAACAAGATTACATATTTCCTTCTTTTCAAGGCCGGTGTTGCTGTCGCAGCAGTTCAGATGTGTTAATGTTCACACATGCAACCCCATTGCCCATGTGTTAACTCTAAATCTTCGGACTGTTTCATTGCATATTAGTTATACAGATGTCATAAAGAGGAATGTACTGTAGAATACTTTTTTTTTTTTTTTTTTTTTTAAAAGAGATTTACTGGGTTGGACAGAAAAATGTTTCATCAGAGGAACTGAAAGAGGAACTGCAAAAAAAACCCACATTTTTTTTGTTTTCTCATAGCATAGTTATTAATACCCTACACGACAACGATTCATTAATTATAATTCAACATTTAAGAGTACATGCAAATGTAAAGAAGGAAGTGGGATTTACACATAAATACCAGTATTTTTTAATTTGTATCTCTTACGCTTCAGCACAACCACCACATCACCATCAGTGGTGCTCCTCGGACACTTGCAGTAAGTACATTGCAGAACTGTAAGCAACATCTGTGGTGTCCCTCTGAATGTTACAGCGCTGGGACAATTGCAAGAGCTCTAATGCTGATCATCGTTATTGACGAAGACTTTTACCCCACAAGATGCATCCTATGTCACTGAGAAGTCCATTTTTCCACATGTGCACATCTTAAATTGAGATTTACAGGAAAGGTTTCCCTCCTCAGCAGATGAATGTGAAAACGGCCTCCGGGGCGAACGCTGCACATACGTCACAGTGAAAGTCAAACATTACAGCGACGAACCAATGAGCAAAACACACATACATGAGTTGTACATATGTTTTAATTATCTTATGCGTTTTGTATAATAATAACTAAAAAACTATCTTAAGGAAGAAAAAAAAAACCCCGTCCTTTTTGAGGAGTAATTATAGGGGTATGAAATGTGTATTTGCAACTTTATCCGGCCGACACCTTGACTGTGTGCACTTTGTGCCTTTGCAGCTGCACGGAAGAAATGCCCATCTGAACAAGTTATAGTAACTTAAGTCCAAGCAGTTTCCTTTCATTATGAAATGAAGCGGTCTGCCGTCGAGGTGATATAATGTCTCTTGTAATCCAATGAAAACCAACTTGATTCCAGAATGTTCTTAACTCCAGTTTCTTCTTATTGCCACAGCTGTCGGCTTTGTTCCCTCTAAAAGATGGAAACGGCAGCGTTGTAGTTCTCTGGATCGTCTCGGAATCAACAGAATTTTTTTATTTGGTCCCAGAGAATTTTATTTCAAGACCACAACTACAGGGATTTATTAAAATTGCAATGTGTGATTTATTTTTTGACATTATTAAAGCAAAGACAAATCCCAAGACATAAAATGCACCTCCTTTTTTATTTAATCAATATATTTCTCATGGTATCCACAGTACAACATGGCAATACAAGAGGTGAATGGAGAGTGAATCTTGGATGTGGAATGTGGATCGTTCACAACAATTTGAGGAGTGCCTGTGGTGTGCATGTTTCACATTATATATCGTAAGTGTGCCATGCAGCGTGGGACTCACTCTGGACTTGGTCTCAACCCCTCAAAGTCTCGTCTCGGGTCTTCATACCATCTGATTTTGGTCATGACTTTGTTTCTGTGGTCCTGGCGACGACAACGCTGGAAACTGGTTCCGTAAAAAAAACTGAAAAGATAGCAAAATGTGATTTTGTATTTAGAAACACGATTTACCCAAAGAGTAAATGTGACGCTTGGGGACAAGGACAGTTTCGCCGGCCTCACACAGATTGGATCACATTACTGTACTCTTAAGATCATTAAGCACTGTAAATGGACCAGTAGGAGAGCTGAGAAAGGTGAACTCTGAAGAATGCTCTTCAACTTCTCTGCACACGGCTACCCGATCGCTGCTGTTCGGTCATAAACGAGACCGCTGTGTATTTCACTGCTGCTTTAAAAAGCTGCTTTTATTGCAGGAGCTGATGGACACAAATTGTTTAAACGGAGCCGTTTTAACAGCGGACGGAAGTTTTGGTGAATTATCGTTCCCCCCCCCCGCCATGGTCCTCGCTTGATTGAGCTTCAATTTCAAGTTTCTGTGACTTGAAAGTGAAAGACAACCAGAGAACGGCTGTTAGCTTGTTCAAGAAGCGGGATTTGACGTTTGATCTGCATGCATCTGATAAAAATGGGGGCGGGGGGGAGGGGAGGGGAGCTGGCTTCAAGTCTAAACTCATTTTGTTGAGACTTTGAATGAAATACAGCTTCGGGAAATGTTTTGAGATGTGTTTTAATTTCACTGCCTTTAGACCACCAGGAAGAGTCAAAGGTTGCATGTGTGTGTGTGTGTGTGTGTGTGTGTGTGTGTGTGTGTGTGTGTGTGTGTGTGTGTGTGTGTGTGTGTGTGTGTGTGTGTGTGTGTGTGTGTGTGTGTGTGTGTGTGTGTGTGTGTGTGTGTGTGTGTGTGTGTGTGTGTGTGTGTGTGTGTGTGTGTGTGTGTGTGTGTGTGTGTGTGTGTGTGTGTGTGTGTGTGTGTGTGTGTGTGTGTGTGTGTGTGTGTGTGTGTGTGTGTGTGTGTTCGCTAACAGACAAGATCTGAATGACTTTGATTCCAGAATTTTATGATGCTTAAGGAGGAAACATGCTTTAATGTTCCCAGCTTTCCCATACAAGAAGTAATTATTGAATACCATAGGAATGCAATATATATTTCTTTCTACCCTTTAGGGGGAAATAAATGTCAGAGGATGACAGGGAGACTTGTATGAAACATCAGCTCAAGGTTATCTCCTTAGCCTGCAGTGTTGAGCCGTCAGTCCCAAATTCAAAGACGTGTGTGTGTGATAATGAAGTAGAAGCTCTCAGCCCGCGGTGGCGTCCAGGTGTGACTCTGAGCTGAAACCTTGAACTACTACAGAACATGATTGCCAGGAGGGTTCCCCTGAGCACTTGCAGTCGGTGATTTAGCCTGTCAGGTGTGGCTCAAATCGGGCAGAAATACACAAAGACACCCACACGCGCGCACACTCTCACACATACACACATGCTGACACATGTTGTTGATAAAATAGCTATTTTCCTCCCACTTCAAAGCTCTTGAAGTGAGTCAGAGCAAAGGGAGAAGATCCAGTGTTACAAGTCCGAGACCGGCTTGGCGTACGGATCCAGCCTCTCTTCAGAGCTCAGAAGGCAGGTTAAAGGCGGTTGTTTTTTTTGTCCAGGAAGGACGATACTGCCGTTCATACAGGAGAGGACAAGCCCTCCATGTTGGGTTTAAGAAGTGACTCAGATTCCTGGTCAACCGCCAGGGTTTCAGTGTTTTGAACGCTCTCTTTCTTGTGGGCATGAAGGCATAAACACGTCTGGGCACTTGACATTATGCTGATTTTATTTATTCAAGTACTATCATTTAAGTACTGTTCTTGAGTATCAATTTCAGGTACTTGTACCTTACTTTCTTGTCACTTCATTCTTTTACCCCACGACAATTCAGAGAGAAAAATTGTTACTTTTTTACTTCACATCACTTGTTTGAAAGCTATAGTTAAAAGGTACTTTACGAAACTTCAAATGAGCTCATGAAAGATGCTTTGTTAGAACTTTAACAATAGATCCACCGTGACCAACCAAAAGATGATCAAATATAGAATATAGAATAACACACGTAATGAGTCACGCGTTTCTCCTCCAGGCAGTGTGGTGCATGCAGACGAATACGTAGCAGCTTTAGGGCTACAACAAAAAGATGGGCCACAAATCTCCAAGAGATTGCTTCCAAGATATTCACAGAATAATAATATAATAGTTGTAGAAGATTCAGACTGAGGCGAAAGATGTCATGAGTTCTATTTGGTCTCAACGACCCGGGAAAACCTCTCGCACAATCCTCCTTTTTATTGAATTTCTGCGTATTGAGCTCTTGGTTTCTTTTGAGTTCAAACTTTTTTTCTTCTTCTGTGTCATATGAAAAAGAAAATTGATGATGAAGATCATCGTCTAATTCGGTTAAAAAAAAACAACAACAACGTGGTAACTTGTTGCATTCTTTCAGGGGAAAGGTGAACCCACAGCCTTCCTTTGCGTGGTAATCAAGGACGGACGTGGGTTTGTTTTTAGATGAGAAATGATCCGTGCGAAAAGTTCTCCCATTTCATGGGGTTTTAGAAACGTGATCTACGACTGTACTTATCAGGAAGCTCCATGTTCAGTTCTAGGTCATGTTCAGGAAAGAGTTTTTTTTTTTTTTTTTCCCACATCGAAGAATTTAAACCTCTTCTCCATCCTTAATGTCTTTTATGTTCCTTAGCGACAAAGACATCACACCCTTCTCTTCCTTCTTCACCAGCATGCGGTCGTGTTGTATTGTAGAAAAGCCTCTAACTTCCTTCACCAGCCCTCCAGAAGTGTTTTTGATAAAGACGTTAGGGCCCACTGTTGAAGCGGGTAATGTTGCCATGTAAAGCGTAATGTCAACACTACTACGCTTCACCTTGAGAAGGCTTTTAAAAAATATTTATCACAGCGTAATCTGCTAGCAGGATAAGTCATGAATGAAAGGTAAATAGGTCTTTCAGGATCTCATTGTGTTCAGCCGGACTCGCATTAAGGGAGAACGTTGACCTCCCAAAACAATCATTCTTCTTTCCCCTTCTCCTCCTCCTTCCTTTTGCTTTTCCCTTCCTTTTTCCTCATACGCACACGTTTCCACATTTTCAATTCATCCTCATTCCCCTTCTTTTTTCTCATCCTTGTGTCCCTCCTCATATCCTTTTGTCAATCTGACGTGGAAATGCCTGTTGGCCTTCTTCTTTCCTCCAGCCTCTCTCATCCTGTTTCTCTTCCTGATGCATCTCTGTTTCGTGTTATTCAAATAGGATAAGTGCTTGCAGAGGAACCTGACTTGGCCGTTATTGGTATGTTGCAGCGGATGAGGGAAGGTGTATTAAAGGGGAAATATTAAACATTGTTTTCTTTGCTCGTGCGCATACATTTGGGTATCTGGCGTGTCTACCAACCCACAAACTGTGAAAGAAGGTCAGTTTCTTTTGTGAGCTGCCAGAAAACATGTGATTCAACAAGCCAATCAGACTCTGGTCTCCTTCCTGTGTCACATGCAGAA
The DNA here is from genome assembly GCF_009769545.1 of Cyclopterus lumpus. Lineage (NCBI taxonomy): Eukaryota > Metazoa > Chordata > Actinopteri > Perciformes > Cyclopteridae > Cyclopterus > Cyclopterus lumpus. The sequence continues at coordinate 8,356,268 of NC_046979.1, forward strand.
CTACCTTTAGTAAAGGTGCACCATATTCTTCTTGCTAACCAGTCAGAGACCTGATAATGAGCATGATTTCTCCCTTTTTTTTTTTTTAAATGAAGTGCAGGAGCCTCTGATTCTTCATCACGCCCCTTGGTTCATGTTTGTACCATGGCCGACGTGACCGTTGGCCGATGTGATGTGTTTTGCCGGAGGTTGTGTTATTTTTAAAACAACGAGACATATGCAAACCTCAACTGTGGTGGAGTAATCGCATCCGTCTGAAGTGAACACAGTACGCTAGTGTATCGACGTGATCCACAAATTGGTAGACTGTTGTTCATAGCATTTCTGATGAGAGGCGCATATTGAAAAGTTTATTTCCATGTGTGATCGCACCCAGCCAGACGTTTTCGTTTTTTGTAATTATTTTAATATGTGCTTTACTGTATCTCCATGTGTTCCGTCTTACTTTCTTTTTAATTCACTGTTCGAATCTTCTTGTTGTATAAAAGCCCTTTTAGGGACGAGTGTTGCAAATTAGCATTCCCTATAAATGTTACGGTTATTGCATCCGATAGCTGTTTTCACTTTGTCCATGCATATTGTATCTGTCCCTCACAAATAAATGAATACAATGAATAGGAAATGTTACGGTAGTATACCGTCTGTGCTGTCTAGATGAATGCAAAATGGCCTCGGAAAAAGAAATTGATGCACTGAATTATTGAACACAATGCAGTGACCCGAGCTGAGGCGTGTCCTCTCTGTACCTATTGCTCTCCGGGGGTAGTGGAGAGTCATCAGTCTTAGGCTTGGATGCTACATAGAAAAAAAACTGCAACAACAAAGGAGAGCAAGTGAATAAAGACCTTTTATTATAGTGAAAGGGATAGTATGGTTGAGCTGCTCAGCTACAGCGTTATTCACCTACTGTATGTTCAAAATTAATGCAGGAAAAAAAGTCAGTGGAAGGGGCAAAATTTCAACGGTCAGGTTATAGGTTTCTTGGCAGTGAAGTGGACCCAACTTAACACGTCGTAGTGCAAACTTAGGTACAGATGAGTTTACTCAAGTAACATAAACAATCTTTGAGCACTGCTTGTGTCTGTGACTTTTTGAGCCCATGTATTATTTAGCTACAGGGGAAAGGTGTCTATTGCGTACCGGTATTTGTGTTGTCTTAAAAGATGGGTAAGAATAAAAACTCTGGTCTATTGCAGTGATAAAGCCACATGAAGTTTTTTAGCCCCTCATTGTTTTATGGCCGTCACCTTTACCCTTTTGGTTCCATCCCACCACGCTCATCGGGCCCATTTCCAGCAGCAGGAAGCAATCTATTAAGTGCTACCTCCCGGACAGACACCGGTCAGCCCTGCAAGAAGGCACGTTGCTCCTGCAGTCCAATAGTATCTTCAGCTCAGACAACATGCTGAGACTTTAATCCAATCAGATTGCGACTCATTTGTATACAGCCTCTTGGAGCCAATCGGGGGAATCTGCCCTTTCACCTACCCCCAGGTGGATCCCGCCTCCAGTAATGAACCCTTTGCTGTTGTATTTGATACCTTTTTTGATGTGAATGAATCATTGTACTCGGGTGAAAACCAAAACTTTATGTCTCCCTCGATTTAATTGAGTAGTCGACATCTTTTGAGGTTTGTATATGACGACTTAAAGCATTCGGCAATGCCCTATAAACATACACCACATAACATTTGTATATTGTTTCGAGTCTCCGTGAGCCTCAATAACATGACAATTGAGAACTGTCCAGTTGCGGAATAATTTGCAATGAATGATGACTCAATAAAGCACAACAGGGCCAGAATCTGGTTTAAGTTTGCACATCCGATTTAGAAATGTCTGTCCTTTTAGATTAGATTAAACTTTTGCGTCTTCTTAAGTTAATATTACAAGAACAGTTCTGCTTTGGTTATATTCCGATTTCTTCCATCTCCAGCGCTGGAGCACTTCAGCAGTGCTTGTTGTGGAAAGGAAGTGTGCTCACTTTCCCAGCGGATGGATTTCTATCTGTAAACTGATTTAATATAGCTCTGTCCCAATACATTTTCCCCTTATTGATGTTCACCCCATACTGATGCTAGTAGGTCTGCAGTACACTGTCATAGAACATTACATGTTTAAATCACTCTGTATCTGTGTATGCAAGTGCAGGGGTGGGCTGAGGGGGAAGACTCGACTCCATTGCTGCCCAAAGCCAACCCAAACAAACCACAGTCCACTGGCATGAAGAGCGAGGAAGTGTGTGTGTGTGTGTATTTAACAGTGTGCGTGTCTGCGTTAGACTCCCATCCTGCTCCAAAAATAACCCCCTGCTAAGAATATTTAATCCCCAGGTTACTGCTCTCGCTTCCTTTTTATGCCTTGCTCTTTATCACAGTCTCACACATTTGATGTGACTACTGTACGCACACATGCAGTGTTGGGGGTGGGTGTCCTGGTGCAAAGCCAGCCAAAACTCAGGCTTAGTGGAGGTATAATCTGGTAGGTGTGTGTGTGTGCTCGCTTTATCCCCGGTTTTCATGCGTCTGGTGTCATTGTAGGGGATAAATTGGTTGGCTTGGCCTGATGTCTGGGTCTGGCTTTGGCCTCGAGGGTGAGGGAATATCTTTATTATTTATTCATTTAGGATTTGTTTTGTCTTCCTCGGGATTCAAGAGCTATATTTCAGATCTTCCTACTCTGCCCTTTGGTCCTGATCATGTCTTAGAGACGTTGATGGGACTCGGGGGTCAGGAGGGCAAGCCAAGATTAATGCTAGAGAGCGGGGGGGGAGGGGTTTAGGGTGGTGTAGGTGGGAGAGCAGTGCGCTTTGGGGGCGGGGATGTATGTCCATCTCTATGGGAAATGATAGCAAACACAGACCGTTTATAGGGTGGCTTGTGGTTGAGGGTGGGGCCCTGTTTTTTGTGTTTTTATAGTTACACCATTTCATATTGGTAGAGGTTTTAACTGTCGGGTTAATTTCATAAAGTGATTTGTTAAATATAGAGATGACAAAAGGATGAATGGATGTGCAGTGTGCCTCATTTTTAGGTTACATTGAACCTTTCGCAAACACGTCTTCACTGGCCGGCATGACATCAAGGATTACTTTTGGTAGGCTGCTATTCTGAACAAGAGTTATGGTGAGTTGGTGAGGTCAGGTGGGAGGTTTGTTGGTACAAGCCCCATTCAAGGCTAGACTTCAGGGGCTTCTGCTTCTGCACGGTTCAAGGTCGTCTCACCTGCATGTTGAAGATGTGATCGATGAACATCTCGAGTTAAATTCTAATTCTAACTCCCTGCACGGTTAAGGCATGTCAGCATTTCTGGAAACTAGAAAGACACACGTATTTACAGTGTGTGTATATCATTTACCCTAACGGTGAAGGGTTATTTCAAATATAAATGAATGCAAATGTTGAAACCATCATCTTTTATAGTAAATAATTAATGGTTCTTTAATCTGCTTTTGATCTGCGCCTGAAGACATTGCCCCCTGGGGATGAATAAAGTAAATCAAATCTAAAGAGTTTTTCCTTCTCTGAAGCATCTAAGAACATTGGATGCATATGTTTCATAAATACAATTGAGTTGTCTTGACTACCTCAGCACATCCCTTGTATGGAAAGTGAACAATACACTTGCATCTTAACCCACATTGCTGTGAGGTCATACATATGGTAATTGTTAAATTGAATGCAGCTTTTAGTCGAGGACAGCTGAATGTCAGAGTTCATTCTGCATTCAGACAAACACACTGGATATCTGAATAAGTGGTGACTCATTTAGCATGGGTGGTACAGTAATTATTGTGCTAGTTGCTTGCACTAAGATATGGAACTATATGTTCTGCTGGCATGTGGGACAGAATTTAATATTCAAAACATATTTGCATCGGCTCACAGCTAACAATGTTAAAAGCGCTAACATTGCAAACAATAGTATAGAATATAGTTATGTAGTATCATTGTAAACCTGTGGGTGGATTACGCTACTGTGACAACTCGGTCATGTGGGATTTCTTTATCTTTTTTTTTTCTTAAAAATGTTATTGTGAACAGAAAGCCATTTTGACTTTCGGATTACACGGGTAGTTCGAACAAAGCAATTCTTATCCACTCTAAATTTAGACCCTTACATAAACTGACTGGATAATTCTGAGAGAATTGTTTCTTTGTAGCTTCCTTTTGAAGAGGAAAATAAGGACACAAGCCAAGCAAGGCTCTGACAGAATGTAAATAGATATAATAGAAAGAGTAAGCAGGATTTAGACATTTCTTGATATCTCACATTTGATGTTGTGTTGCTTTAATACCAGTAGTCACTATTGTCATTACATAATTAAAACATTCAAATTAAATGATTTTGAGATTCTGCAGTTTGTAATATTATGACATTGGGGCTCTTGTTCATTTGGGTAAACCATCAATATTCCCAACACTCCTGCTGCAAAGAGCTGGCCAAAAAAAATGAAAATAATCATCTTTTAAATTGAAAATGTCACATCGAGAGACGTCCAACAGAATTTAAAAAAAACTCACCGCAGGAACTGCAGAGGATCATACGGTGATAAAAGCACATTTTCTGGCCCAAAACTGAAACACCAAAACCACAATATTGTAAAGCTCATTTGTCTCTCGCTGAGCGCTGCACGTCCCACAAAGCGGGATTCCCATCAACTCAACAGACCATCACATGTTGGACTCTTTATCGGATTTACAGCTAATTGGAGTTATTCAAGTTTGTTTTTAGTTGTCTACTGATTAGTCTGTTCTACACCAGAGAATGACATGTTGAAATGGTAAATGAGTGATTCTCCCCTGTACAAGTCCTCTGTCTCTTGTAGGTTGTCCGGTATGATTCCACAGATTGACACTGGAGACTTACACTAAGATGTTTCCTCCTTTCAGCCCTCATTCAGAAACCACTATGACTTCCTTTTCTGTTAAAAACATTTTGGGGTAATTCTTTGTGATGCCATTATAATGGGCTACATGTAATTGCATAAATAAGATACGGGCAGGTGACTGCTTTATTTGCAACTTTAGAGTTTGTGCTTTTAGTTTATTTAAGTTGCAGTATTTATTGTTTCAGATTCACATATCTGCAATAGCTTGTAGATTTATTAATATTGTTAGTTTTGGGGGCTTTGCACACGTCCCAGCCCTCCAATCTACCTGAAATATAAAATCAGCCGAGTTGTAGTTTCTCACAATAGTTTGTGGTCTTTACACAATTTATTCAGAAATGCCACTCCACTAAACAATGAACACATCTGTTCATATATAGCTGCTAAATGACATAGAAATGCCCTGCCACATTGTGTACCCGTGTACTTCCGTGCATAGACCACGGTGACAAATGCCTGCAAGGGTTCGTGCAAAAAAAAAGGAAGTTCCTGACCGAACATCAAACCCCGGTAGTGGGTTTGTAGTGTTTTTTGATTCTGTTCAGAAATATCCATCTACATCCTATGATGGTAAAAAAAAAAAAAAAATCCAGCTACTGTCATATGATTGGAAGTTTAATCTCTCCTTACATAAAGGTGTATTGGTTTCATTGTACAGTATTTTGGAATATAGCATGTTTTGTGGTAGACGGGATGAGTAGTGCCTAAAATGCTCAATTGTTGTAATACCAGCCATTTTGCTGTCAACTCGTGTCGTCAAGATACACATTTGCGGGCCATGGACGGATCGGAGGAGGGAATTCGTAGTACACTACTTGCTGCCTCGAGGCAATAAGCACATGTCATGTCTTCAAAGTTAAACTTCCAGCTTCATTTTCCAGGGTGGCATTTCATTCGTTGTCCTGCTCTGTTTTGATCCCCTTAGCCTATCGTCTTTTGTGTCTCTCTTATCTCTGTGTCTCTCTGTGTCACGCTGGCCTCAGTGGAAGGACCTAAACTGACAAGCCCCCGAGCAGCAGCCACTCGGCCGCGAATCCCCCCGGCTGCTGTGATTGGTCTTGACAGACAGAGACACAAAGAGAAACCAGGCGAAGAGATGCAGAGAGAGAGAGAGAGAGAGAGAGAGATTTACTAACAATAGACTGTAATGCACTCGGAGGACAGAACATGCACTCTCCCTTTATCTGTGCTATCAGTGCTCACTGTAATAGCAAATGAATAGAAAATGTGTGTGTGTGTGTGTGTGTGTGTGTGTGTGGTTGGATGGTAGTAAAGCGTATGATGGTGCCTTCAGGCCGCTTTTAGTTTCTTACTGGACGAGAGAAAGGGAAGGTTGGGTGGAGTGCTCAGCTTCTGTATTCTCTGTAATAAATGCTTTTATGGGCAATAATGTGAAGTGCTTTCATTTTCTGTACTGCAGTTCATCTATGGACCACGTTGGCGCTTTAAAAGTCAGAAACTTACAATTTTAGTGATGAATTTCCATGCAAACGTCTTGTTTAGACTGAGAACTGCAGTTAAATATTTATTTGAACCAGAATTATAGCAAAGTAGTGACTTAATTAATACTTGAGCAGATTAAACTTAAAGGTACAGGATATCAAAAATGGTAGTACTTTCCACCTGAAATGCCTTTTTAAATGTGGCAAAGTTTACCAGAGTTGAGAAGCTCAGGTGACAACATACGCAGAAGGAGACTTTATTCTCTGCTCAGGCAGACAATAATCCATTATATCTTTACAGAGCAAATATTAGTTTGCTGCTATATTAATGCTCTGAATGTCCTATATTTCTCCTTTTTTTAAATGTTTTTTTTTCTTCATTTAATACATTTGAGCTGTATTCACAGGGTTTTGTATCATTTGGCCACCTCTGAAAGAGAGATGGTGTGATAAACAGACAAGAGAGACAAAACATGATGTGTCAAAACATGGTGAAAGGGGGTATTCTTGCATGCATTTCAAAAGTGTAAAATTGTGGAGAACATTTTAATTAGCTCACATGCTGTTATGTATTTGAGTTCATCCCTCTGTGTTTTGACACAGCACCATCAGCTAAAGGCTGACAGAGGTCAATCCATATATGAGAACCATTTTGTTATTGAAGTAAATTTTAAAATGTGAAAATCATTGAAATTGGCAAAGCCCAACTCTGCATGCTACAATATCTCTCCCCTTATCCCACACACCTTTCCTCTTCCAACTGACCTTGCTCACAACTCGTCCTCAACATTTAACCAATGCAGTGGCGTTGATTTACTGTATGTGTATGTATATTACACATACAGTGAATCAACCTAATACCTTTCCCATGTTTAATTAAAGGACGTTGTGTCTGACCATTTCTTGAGCTTTTTGAATACAACAATCCTACATTTCAACACATTCTCACTCCCAATTCGTCGAATACAGACTCTTGGTCAGCGGCCCTACGCTTCAAACTGTGACCGTCAAACCTCCCCGCCTGCCGTACTCGGACATTCTCGCTCTTTGCACCATCATTTGGGATGGGTTTACATTGGAGGTCCGGTGTGTCTCCATACAGACACTGAAGGGTGCCTGGTTGCGTCGGTATCAGACGCTGAGTGGTATTGACCAAGTGTCGGTATTTGACGAATTGGGAGTGAGAACGTGCTGTACATTCATGCCCACTTCCCGCTGTGATTGGCCAGCTGTGCGTCGATGATGAACCCAGGCGTTAACTTCTCTCTCTAGTTCTCTAATTTCACACCATGAATGACTTTCAGGGAGATTGTGTGTTATTTCCCCCATATATCAATGATTAACATACAGGTAACATAATATCATAATGTTGGTGCAACACTGGGTCACACACTTCTGTCACTTGGCTCCTCCTGGCCTTTCCTAACCTCGCAGCAGCTTGCCGGAGGCTGCAGCAGGTGTCATGGACAGCTTGCTCACACATGCATGCGTACGCATAGCAGCATGAAAGCACACTTGCGACAGTAGTTTGCCATGTAGCCATGACCACAGTTTTATTCTCCCTCAAGTGCAAATGCATGTTAGGAAATGATTGCTCGAAGGGGTCAAATTCACCACTAAAAAGCTCAGTGAATTAATAGGATTGCCCTGATAACCCGGTAGCATCTCGACAGGAAAGAAGCGAGCAAGAGAATGAGGGATTAACGATGGGAGAAGGGAGGAAAGGGAGATTACAGCTGGGAGGTGCTCGGTCTGCATTGGGTGTGGCTCGCTAAAGGTTGAGGTTTCAGTGCTGGTGATGGTGGGGGTTGGGTGTTGGTGGGAAAGACTTTGAGGCTCATTCGTGGTGCTAAAAGAATATTAATTTAAAGGCAAATTACGCTACCTCGAGGGGGGAGGCTGGGATAATTAATCAGCAAGAGGGGTTTAAAAAAGCAGACCAGCATGCGAGATCAAAGTGCATTTTTTTTTGTATTCCTTATTCCTTATTCTGTTTGATGCAGGATTCCTCCGATTACCTCCAACACCTCCAGCGAATTCTCTGCTGCCACAACACATAAAAGGCAGCGAAGTGTGAGGACGGTGGGGGGGGGGCAGTGTTGCTAGGCTGGCTGGCAAATGTCAGATGGCGTTAGATACACAACAAGAGGACTTCTCTGTATCTGCTCAGTGGATGACTGATCCTTAGCCAAGTTAAAGGTTGCCATGTGGTGGCCATTCAGACTGTACATGTGTTCACTGACTCTGAATAATAAAAGGGATCACAGTACCTTTTTGGTTTTATGCAAACAGCTTTGGTTATATTTCAAGCCCATAAGTCTCCATACAGTAGATCCAGGCTTTGTCTTTTCATTTTGTGGCGGGTTTGAGTTTATGTTCTCTGTTGATGTGCGCTATAAATCTAACAGTAAATGTGATCAGTTTTTGTTATTTTGCTTTTGAAATGATGCATTCTGCAATTGAATAAACTGAAAAAGTCGTATCCATTATATTATACAACCCGTAATTGCAAACATAGATCAGTTAGAACTGGAAAAAAAGTAGTCAATTGGTATTAGTTCATTGTCAGAAAGATTATTGTTATTGATTGAGTTTTTCTGAAATATCAAACCATTGCTGCTTAAACATATGAGAATATCTGGCTTTTCTCTTTTTATATTGTTAAATAAGGATTATCTTTGTGGTTTTGATGATGATCATTTGACACAAATATTAATTTAACACTACTCCAGTTCAGATAATTTGATCAGTCATCAGTTAGAGGATTTGTCATTTATAAACTGAGAATGAAACAACCCATTTAGTATTTTAAATAAACAATTGACAACACAGTACATGTGATACTTCCTGTGCTATAATAAATATCACATAATGTTCCCATGACAGGGTTTGGGTTGAGTTTTTCTGGCTGGAAAACAGTCTGGATCGAGAACCCACTTCCTCTTCCTGTTCTTGTTTGGCACTTCCTGTTTCAAACTTCCCACAGCTACGACAAAGCGTGTGGGAAAACATTTAACAACATGCACAGATATAGCACTTTGACATAGCAAATTGCACTGTGTCTGAATATTTTGCCAAAATAAATTACGTCTGCAATGGTGATGGTTAATTTATTTTTGATTAATCAGAATATTTCTTTTCTCAATCGACTGATCATTTATTTATCTATAAAATGTCAAAAAATATTCATTTAAAACCTTGAACTATTCTGTAAATTATCAAGAACAGCAGGGCATCCTTATATTTATGCAGCTACCACCAGTTTTGCTTAAACAATCATTGAAAGTTGAAAGATTGTTTCTGTCAATCAAGTAATCGATTAATTGACTAATTGTTTTAGAACTGAACATAATCCTAACTCCAGGTCTACTTACTATCTTCCTCCCAAGCTTTCAACTGTCTCTCAGTCTTCCTCGGTGAATGCGAACTTTAAAAAGGCTTAATCATGTGACTTAAGTATGGAACTTCTGTCACTGAACAAGACTGTCAGATATGGTTGAAAGTGAAACACTAGTCAGTCCTTTAGTTGAGATTATTGGTTCTAAACTCGAGACATTTCATCATTCCTACTGATTCTTTTCCTACTTGCCACATTGTACTGTATGAGGTGTACTGATTCAGAGCAGAAGTTTTATGACAACTGTAGCCACATTGTAAATTCCTCAGTTCATTGCCAATCTTCTCCATATTACAAGCTATTATATTTTGAAGTTTAAATGAAGGATAAAGTTGGTCAGGATTTACTTGTCACAATGGAAATAAGACACACTTGTCAATAACCCAAATACAAATTATGATTTGTATTCACAAGTTAAAGGTTGATGAGGTCTTCCATATTTTTTCATTAAGTTGTTGCTTTCACTCTTTTTTTGTTGGTGTCTCTCCTAATCCTTTCCTCTGTCTGTCCCTGAAGAGTTGAAGGAATGAGGTCAGAAAGGATTTCAGCCAATCCTGTTAGAGACTGCTGATTTTATTTCCTGGTTACAACGTCGGACAGAAACCGTGTTCAGAGCCGCCGTCCTGTCCTGTGTGAACTTAGCTGGAGTTAAGACTGGCATCCTTACAACACATCTTCGATACAGTCAGCACGGGCACTCAGGCAGCACGTTGGCAGCTAATTCACTGGCATTTCATCCAAGCCTTCAGTTGCAAGCGAAGTTGGCATCCATAGAAGGCAAGTTGCCTCGAGAGTTGGCATCTGAAGGATGGCCCGCTCCATTAACAATGTCATGTCTTTAGGACTGGCATGGCAGACGCCATGGCTATTCTAGTTGTATACATTCCACTCATGTAGGTCAATGCTGCATCAACATGATGCCAACAACATGTCCTGAGTAAGTCATCATATTTAATTTTTTTTTTTTTTTTTTAAGGCCTTCATTGAAACTTGACGTCTTTCTTTACTTTTTATTGACCAATGCAGCCAAAAACAGAACAGTCAGATTGTCTGGTGGTTCATTCTTCATAGCCGTTTTAGTTGCTGAATAACTTAATTGTTGAGTTATGATATGCAGACATTTATAGATACATCAACATACGTTGGATAAAAGGCCCTGTGAAATGTTTTTTGCCACCACCACATTTTAAACAATCCAATCGTTTTAGTTGGTATGTTGTCATTTTTTTAAAATCCATTTTTTCATGCACTACGTGGTCAAAACCCACTGTCTTAGTGTTCATCAGTGGCGCAGGGTAACCGTATAGTGTAAGTGCGCTTACAAGGTTAAGCTCTCGGCAAAGGTTACAGGTAGTGTTGGAACGGAGGTTAAGTTTGTGTCGGAGATCGGGGAGGAAGTGGACGAAGGCTATTTGGAGGCTGGCGCTAATCTTCTTAGTGTGGTTTCCACCCGCTCTCCTTTCTCTTTCCCCTATCATTACTCTTGCCATACTGGTCTGACTTATCATGTGCTCAATGGGCCTTTTCTACTGTCAACTTCTGCTTGAACGTCGCGCTGAACTGTTGGCTAGAGATGCTGAGCTGAAAGTCAAGATGCAAGTAGTTGGTTCATTATTTGAGACAGTTATTTGGGCAAAGCGGACGGAAAAATGTGTGAACAAAGTTGCCTCGGCATTGTTGCTTTTAGTATGATTTATTCACAACCTCTTGACATAAAGACTAAATGTTCTTCTTCCACTGTTTGTGTTGGAATGACATTTGGTTTATCTTGTATACCAGCAATGACCTCAAGTGGGACAACAGAGTCTCCGGGGCAGCTCCGAACAACTACAACAAGCCACAACGGGAGGAGATCTACTCTTTCATCCTCTGGCTCTTGTTTCCTTCTCTCTGCCTCACACCGTGTCCATGATGGTGTATGCACAGAGTGCGTCTGTATCTTGGTGTGCTTCTTCTAGCATCCCATGTTCTCTCACTCGCCGTCAGCTGTGCATAAAGGGAAGGTCATATATTCTCTTACATTTCCTGTTTTGGAGCGGACGCCTGCTATTATATGAGTGGCTTTGGGAAAAGTATAGAACTGGTCATTTTAACCATTCCATCAAATATTATTTTCATTAGCAATCAAGCAACCATTAATTCTCTCGACAATGGTTTGCTCTATAGAATGTCTGGAAAAATAGGGGAAAATTACCAACAAAACCCAGAAATATTGATTATATATTCATTGACTTTCAGCTCAAGTAAGTTTACCTGTGACAAGATAAGAACACTTTACATACAGTAATATAGAGGGGTCAACATAAAAAAACTGGCTGCAGCCAAACATCTGTACACGGTGGATGATATTGTGGTTGCTAACCTGAAATAGTTCAGAAACTGATTATGTATGAATGGTCCGAGTTAACTTTGCATAAATCCTCACTTTTCTTTTTCTTCTAATGCCTGTTGCAGACCATCTCAACATTACAAATAAAGCTCAAGAGGAAACGCTACTGGGTACACATGGATACTTGCGGTGTCTTATGTTTTCCTCACTTTACAAGAATGTTATAAAACAGGCCAAAAACTTGCTGTTTTCCTTTAAATTATGAGGTCAGGTTTAGCCATAGCGGGGCATTTCTGGGTCTGTGTCCTCAACTTGGATTCCAACTCAGATTGTCCCACATTCCTGCTGTGGATTTTTCCAGCAGCAGCCGGCCTTTCACAGGATGATTTCACCCCACAGAAGCTCTTTAAAAAAAAAAAAGAAAGCAAGAAAGAGAGCGAGAGAGAGAGAGAGAGTGAGTGAGTGAGTGAGTGAGTGAGAGTGTCATCAACAGGCGTGGCAGTGACAAAATAAGAGCGGAGAAAGGTTGAAAGAGGGTTATAGAGAGCAAGTGAGGGAGCATAAAAGTGACGAACCGAAAAGAGTGAGGGAAAAAAGATTGAGGAAATAAAGATGACAGACGTAGATGGAGGTATACTGTATGAGAGGAACAGAAAGAGATACTGAACTTCCTGCTCCTCGTCGTGGCCTGGCTTCTTTGTGCCGGTTGCTAGGATACAACAGCTATGTGGCCCAGGACAAGAGGAGGGAGAACGGGAAAGCCTCAATGATGTACAGTGTTTCTCTTTTTTTAGTCCCAAGATCATTTTCAACAATTAGAGTCAATTATACAATTATATCGTCGGTAATGTAATTTGACCCGCGGACACTGGAAAGTGTTTGGATGTTCAATGTTTCAATGTCTTGGTGAAGATGCAAAGATCTGACGTTTTTTTTATGATTTTTCAGAGGTTGACCAATACTGGATTTTAAAGGCAGATATGATTTCAACATTTGGGGCGTGGTGCTGAAACACTTATATACACATTTCAGATGTACAATAAATTTCCACAATGTAATTTGTTGGCTCTGAAATACAAGATGCTTTTTTCATTTTATATAATTGTAGATTATCTATTAATTTTTTTTTTTATTCTGATGCTTTGAATACAGTCAGAAACAGCTGTTTCTCAGCTCAGTTCCCTCCGTCCCTCACTAAAGCTATATGACTTTCTTTCTCTATGTTCTCCCAGCTTCCCCCGGCTCTCACTGCTCCTTCTCCACCACCGACCTCTCAGTTCATTCTCGTCGGGACTCTGTGTGTCATTGTTATGTTTTTGTTGCCAGGCTTCATTTAGCCATTGTTAATCACTCTGCTGGCCTCCGACCACCATTCAGCCAGTTTCTGATGAGCAAAGTACTATAACAGGGCAAAGGAAAGCTATCATAAACTAGCACAAAGGTTGATTTCATCTGGCTTTTCTGTGCTTTTCTTCCTTGGGATTCCTCCATGGGATGGTCAGTTTGACACTCATTAAACAGGAATGAAGATGCAAGTGGGGTGTGTGCGTTCGGCTGGCGTCTGTGTGTGCTTTTAGATTGTGTCGAGCAATGAAATGGGGGAAAATTAAAAAAGTCTTTGCTAATTACAGTGAACTTGTACAGTACACACACACACACACACACACACACACACTTGTGTAAATAATAATAATAATAATAATACATTTGTTTTATAAGGCGCCTTTCAAGGCACTCAAGGTCACCGTACAACATATTTAAAAATCTGACACAATTACACAACAAACACTTGTCCCTTCAGTTGCTGCACCGAGACATTCAGATGTGATGAAAAACTTCTGCTGAGACAGACAAAGGGAGGGTTTCCTGTGTGTGTGTGTGTGTGTGTGTGTGTGTGTGTGTGTGTGTGTGTGTGTGTGTGTGTGTGTGTGTGTGTGTGTGTGTGTGTGTGTGTGTGTGTGTGTGTGTGTGTGTGTGTGTGTGTGTGTGTGTGTGTGTGTGTGTGTTTTATGTGCGGGGTCTGTTTTGTCAACCCCAGTGCTGTGTCATGTGTTGGCCCATGTTTGCTTTTAGAAGTGGTTCCAAGTGTGTGTGTGTGCGCGTGTATGTTTATGGTCCACTGATCAATGCTGGCAAACACACAAAGGTTTTCACAACATTATCCTAGTAAATATGAAAACAAATGTTCGTAATCTTTTCATGGTCTCGGACATGTAAACGAAACATATTGCTCCACGTTTTAGGATTTAAAAGGAAATTGAATGTTTATACTAATTAAAGATCTAAGCTGAAGAACCCCAATCAAGGACTTAGTCCAGTTTACTAAAACAAATGACATATTTGTTACTTCATTTTACTGGAAAACTAACAGTTGTATGGCTGCATTCACTGTTTTAAAATGTGTCCGATTTTAAGTATAAATTGGGGCTTTAATATTTCTTGATTTCCTTCTTCGTTGCCTTCTGTTATTTAAACGTGCGTTTAAAAATAAAGTTGACAGTGAATGGCTGGCATTTGGTTGGTGGGGGGTCTGTGTGTCAGCCTGTAGTTAAACCACCAGATGGAATATTTATACAAGTGGCGGCAATTAGTGCGTGATTGAGAGGTATGTAGAAACTGTGTGTGTGTGCGCGCGCATGTGTGTGCACACAGATGTGCGTGTGTCTTTTAACATTGTGTCTTCTGAAACTGCTACAGTGGAGGAGACAGAGTATGTTTCGGATTGGAGCACAAGTTCATGAGCACCACCATGCATGTGATAGGAAGTGGAGCTATGTGGCCAATAAGTGTGTAATATGTGTCTAAAATCACCCCGAACCTTCCATTAGATTTACAAACTGTACACATTAGGAGTATGGAAAGGATCTCCACTATGTTACCTTTGCTTTTCTGAATCTAAAAATAGAAGAACTTGTATTTAGTCAATTCATCTCAACATGATTGTAAGTCGCATTGGATAAAAGCATCAGCTAAATGACATGTAATGTAATGTAATGTAATCTCATTGTCAGTCCAAAATGTGTTCGTTGGCTAAAAAAAACCAACACTTTAAGAATCATCAATCAACATTTAAACAGATTTCTGATTGATCGATTGTATAATAAGTGACTGTTTCAGCACTGCATTTAGCAGTTTTATTGGCAAAGATTCCTCCATCATGTTTCAGGCAGTGCTGCCATGGAGTGCTTCCCTTTTGACCAGCATTCACTACTCGACACAGCGTGGCTGTGTCAGTTCTGGATGGCTAAAATGGCATTTTATGTATATTATTATTATTATTATTATAATAATAATAATAATAATAATGCATTGAATTTATATAGCGCTTTTCATGATACTCAAAGACGCTGGTAAATTGTAGGTAATTCCTGGACTTTTCTTCTAGTGCCATCAGACATTTTCGACATAACTATAATATGACATGCAGTATTGGCAGTAAGAAAATAACAGCTAATATAACCCTAGGTGCTGTATGTGTGTGCCCTCACATTCATATATGTGTCACAGGGTGTGGTGGGGCAAAACTCAGGCGCAGAGGAAATAGGAAATAGGCAGGAGTGAGTGAGACAAAAAGGTCGAACATAGAACTCAGGTAGAAGAGATAAACAACAGGAATTACTACAAGAACAAACGACAGGACTAAACGACAACAATCTGGCAGGGGACAAGGGAAAGAATGGGAGTGTGTGTGTGTGTGTGTATGTATGTATGTATGTATGTATGTATGTATGTATATATATATATATATATATGTATATATATATGTATATATATATGTGTATATGTATATGTATATGTGTATATATATGTATATATGTATATGTGTATGTGTATATATATATATATATGTATATGTATATGTGTATGTGTGTGTATGTATATATATATATATATATATATATATATATATATATATATATATATATATGTATGGGGGGAAACCACAGGTGTAGAGCATGAGCAATCAGGGAGGCAGAGGAGTGGCTGAGGGCAGGTGAAAGGAATGAGTAATTAACACTGAACTAACAGGGTGTTACAAAATGCATGTGTCTCCTGCATGCGCACAGGGATGTTTGTGTGTTCGCCACAGCCTGGAGTTGTCTCGGGCATCTTGGCAGCAGCTTGTCCTGATGACATATCGACTGTACAGGCAGCCAGCTTTGCCTTTGGAAGGTGATGAGATAAAATAGAACTGAGCAGTTTTTCCGCTCCTTTTTCCTCCCCATTTCTTTGCCAATCTCGCACTCTTTTCTTTCACCCAAGTGACGTTATCGCTGTTCGCATCCAACTCAAACTAACACAAGAGTCGCAACGGTCTTGGATATGATTTCTTGGACAAAACATCTGAAATTGGACTTTCTTGTTTGTTGGAAAACGCTTTTTTTTCTAATCAACCATAAAATGAACACCATTCAACCCACGATATTCAAATGACTGAAGAGGCCGAATTTCCTTTTAGTAATCCACCTTTAACCTCTCAGCATTAACTCACTTTACACAGCCTGCAACGACTGCATGCCACGGTATTAGATTGTATAGACATAATGTTACTGGACAGCGGTCAGCCTTTTTTCTACTGTTCTCCAGCTGTGTTGTTGGATCGTATTACAGGTTGGTAATGGACCTGAAATTTGGATCTGTAACAGGATCTGCTTTCATGGCCAAATTTGATCTTAATCACCCGTATATTCTCCACTGGGGGCACAAGCAGAGCGATGAGCCGGTATGTTGTGCGTCAATGTGGACCAGCCCAGTCTGCTTCCCATAAACTTGACTGAGTAGAGTGGACATACGATGGGTGACCTCTGACCTCTACTTCCCCCCTCATACTGCACTCACCATGGCAACGCCTCAAAGAAGCCATCTCCACTTCCTTTTTTCACACTTTCCCTGTTTCTGGGGCTTGTTGTTGCCGTGCTTCCTTTCAGCTCAATGACAGACTGACCTTGTGGAAAAGGGAAAGCCCAGACATGTTCTGTCAGATTCATGCATGCTGTTTGACAATGTTCGCTTGCATTGTGATGTGAGGTCCTGGGACAGGGATGTCGTATGTGTACAGATTGTAAAGCCCTCTGAGGCAAATTTGTAATTTGTGATATTGGGCTATACAAAATAAACTGAATTGAATTGAATTGGGCAATCTTGGTTTTATATTATTATTACATTAGATTCAAACTCACAAACTTTCATTTAGAGTGTATATGTTTTAGAATAAAGCAATCAAGATGCCAAAGTGATGATATTTGAGTTGACAGTATTGACCTTTCCGTTATCAGCTCCTCTCTTTCTGTGTATGTCTCTCTCTCTCTGTCTCTCTGTCTCTTTGTCTCTTTCTGTCTCTCTCTCTCTGTCTCTTTCTGTCTCTCTCTCTCTGTCTCTTTGTCTCTTTCTCTCTTTGTCTCTTTCTGTCTCTCTCTCTCTGTCTCTCTGTCTATTTCTGTCTCTGTCTCTTTCTGTCTCTCTCTGTCTCTTTCTGTCTCTCTCTCTGTCTCTTTCTGTATCTCTCTCTGTCTCTTTCTGTCTCTCTCTCTGTCTCTGTCTCTCTGTCTCTTTGTCTCTTTGTCTCTTTCTGTCTCTCTCTCTCTGTCTCTTTGTCTCTTTCTGTCTCTGTCTCTCTGTCTCTTTGTCTCTTTCTGTCTCTGTCTCTTTCTGTCTCTTTCTGTCTCTCTCTATGTCTCTTTCTGTCTCTCTCTCTCTGTCTCTTTGTCTCTTTCTGTCTCTCTCTCTCTGTCTCTTTCTGTCTCTGTCTCTCTGTCTCTTTGTCTCTTTCTGTCTCTGTCTCTTTCTGTCTCTCTCTGTCTCTTTCTGTCTCTCTCTCTGTCTCTTTCTGTCTCTCTCTGTCTCTCTGTCTCTGTCTCTGTCTCTGTCTCTCTCTGTCTCTTTCTGTCTCTCTCTCTGTCTCTTTCTGCCAATTCAATTCAATAGGCTTTATTGGCATGAATGTTGCAACAACAATATAGCCAAAGCACGAGACATAGCAACACAAAAAATATACAATTCATATGGATGATAATAATATGACATAAATAATTACATTGAACGAAAGTACAGTTGTGTTTCTTGGGACACAATAAAAGATGTGTGTGTGTGTGTCACTCACTGTCCTTCAGGCTGTGGCATGACAGGACATGGTGTCTATCTGTCTGTCTCTCTCTCTCTCTCTTTCTGTCTCTTTCTGTCTCTCTCTCTCTCTCTCTGTCTCTCTGTCTCTTTCTGTCTCTCTCTCTCGCTCATATTTACATACATCATGCACAGATACAGAAAACAAGAGGGTTTGGCCAAGGGTGAGGTCGTTAGCTTTCAAATATTTGGGTCAGTTTCATAGGATTTTACTCGTAGAGGTGAAGGGTTAAAATCCAATAAAATCCAACTTTCCTTTATGGGATGTGTCCTCCGCCTGCTGTTGCAGCCTTGTTCTCCTCCTCTCCATTTTACTGCATATGAGACTAGAAAAGTGTGTGAATGTGAACAATGGCTAACCTTTACCAGTTTCTTTAAAATTCTCGTCTAATACAGATATTAGACTTTAGATAATTATAATAATGATTATTGAGACGGTACCATAAGCAGGAATTATCTTGGCCATGTTAGAATTGGATATTGTGACAGCCCCAACTGTAGATCCAAATATCTTTTACAGGATGAGAATACAGAACTCAGTTTCTTTATATGACTATTAAATTGAGAAGAAAAGCCAACCTACAATATGTAATAAACATGGCATTAAGAATGTAACGTCTTTTGGCTTATTTTTTAAACACAAGGGTTCACTTTTTTGTTCATTTAGTGCAGCTTTAAATATTCCATTAAGTACAAAGGACATAGTTGTTTTGCATATAATAAGCAGATGATAAGCATTTTTGGGCAGTAACGACACTTCATTATAAATTCTTCTCACGCACAAGGCTGGAACTCAACTAACATGAAACACACTGGAGCTGGCACCGTGCTAAGAAATGTTACATCTTTATCAACTCAGTAAAAATATTAAGCTAGTCTACTCTGCAGCCACATGTCAATGTAAATTAAATTCTCACATCATATTCTTTTGCTGGTCCTGGAATGATAGCCACCACAAAGCAATATGTACACTGTGCAGTTTATCCCTTTTTTAAGACCAAAACAAAGTAAAAACTCTATACATTATAGCTGGATGGCATTACTTGTGCCTAGCACGGTGTAGTATGAATATATACCTGTTTTTCACAAATGGCTCTCCGTGTGTGTGTGTGTGTGTGTGTGTGTGTGTGTGTGTGTCACACACACTTGATGAATAGAGTTTCTATTCGCATGCTTGTGGGACAAAGCTGAGGAGTTCAGGCTACTGCTGGATATCCTGTTGATATCACACAGGCCCATTCTTTTGACTGTGTATGTGTGCGTTAACACACATAGCAGCCCTTGTACAGTACTGTTGCATGGTTGTGGCTCATTACAGATTCCTTTTGTGCAGTTTACAGTGCTGTGTGTGTGTGTGTCCCCCCCCCCACCCCCCCCGCTGTGAGCAGGATGCCACATTCCAGTAGCATTCACACCACTGTCCTTCAAATGTCATTGTTGCAGACAGAGCATGTGAGTTTCATGTACCTTAACCTCCTTAAGAACGATCTGTTTGATGCTCCAGTCAGGAGTGACCAGAAGTACAAATCACTATTTAAAACATGTCTGTATCAAAGCACCCGTATCTCCATGTCCCAGCTGACCATGCAGACGTCACTGTTCAGTGGGTTGTAGATGATTGTGGTGCCTGAGTTTTCTTTTTCTTTTCCTCAAACCACTTCATGACATAACTTTGATGTTATTGTTGCAACCGTGCCATCACTTCTGTTACTTCTTCTAAACCGGTTTGACTGTAACGACAGTTAGTGGTTACAACGGCTTCTTTTAGCACCGTTTTCATTCAGTGTGTTTGTTTGTTTGCGTCTCCACTGGGCTTTGTCATGTGCTCAGGAGGGAGTGAAAGGGGACAAGAATGGGGGGGGGGGGGGAGATTCTGTCGTACAAGTGTGAAAGAAGAGGGGAAGAGGACAGAGAGGCTGGTGTCAACAGGGCCACTTATTTTTAAAACTCACTGACCTCAGCTGTCCTTCCTGCCTGGACATGGACAAATGGACGCATCATCCATGCATCTTGCATCTGGGAAACTCCAACAATGTGGCTTTTTTTTTTTAAATCTCCATTCAGCTGCATATCTGATATTGCATATTCAAGACATTTCAAATATTTTCAACCCAATGGTTGATTTTTATCACTTTGACAACAGACCTATACGCAGCAATGATGGAATGCTGCTGTAGCAGGAGGCACAGTCTTGTGGTTTATGTACGTGGACTTTGCACGTGAATTATTGTATATGTGTAGTCTAAATTGTGTAGAATTGGACAAAAATTGCTAATGTCAGGACGGCCATATGACATGAAGACATCGACCTTGACCCTCTGTGTCCTTATTTCCTGTCATCTTTCTACCACTGTCTTTAATAAAGGCTTAAAATGCCCCTTTTATAGGCACTGGTTCGGTACTTTATTAACAGGTCTTCCCTTTCCCTTATGGTATCTAGCCATAATTATAACTATGTGCCGTATGAAGGTTTTTTTTTCTTTCTTTTTGCTAATTTGGACAAACTAACCCTTTACCACTGAAACACGGATGGCAGCTGTAGATGTAGTGTCATTCCAATGCACACATCAGATATAGTATGGCGGTTCACCCGGTCCTCAATATGCTTTTTGATGTAGTGTATATAGCATTGTTAGTTATCTTTTAACCTGGGCCTGGAACTTGTGAATCACTGCAATGGAATAGCTACAGTACCATACAAGGTAAGGCATCAGTGCTGTAAGTCGCCGTTACCCAAAAGCTTCTCTGGATGTGTACTTGCTGTGGCATGTAATGCTTTCTTTGTTTTGCAGTAATTCATTTGTGTTGGCAAGATCTTACACATTGAATTGGCCAACAATGTGCTTTTGATTTAGAAACATAGTCTGAGTGAGCTGAGAGCCCTGTTTTGAGAGTGTGTGTGTGTGTGTACAGATGTATGAACTTATGCGTGTTTGCGCGTGTGTCCGAGTGTGCGGCTGTTGCCAGCATCTATCGAGAACATAGCTACGGGGAGCGATATGACGTGCATGATGTATCTGCAAGTACGAGCCAGAAGAACCTCTCACATTAGCTCACCACGTCGTTTGCCAAAGTGGAGAGTGAAACATCCTCCACGAACACAAATACATGCACAATGTATACATTACTATATAGTTTTCATTTTTTGTCATAGATCACAAATGATAAAAATCAAGGTGGGCTCCTCGGGGTGGACTTTTTATTTTTCAAGCATTTGAGACAAAGTTGGCTCACTTTTTAGAAGTCACAATTAAACAACCATTAAATTCTTTTACATCAGAGTATTTCAGGGTTTCGTTGAGCCAGATGATTATTAAACCGACTCTAAAGTCACTATAATATTCACAATACTGAACAGAACTCACTTCTCCCAGATGCATGACTCTTCACCTAAAATAGAAATCAACTGTAACTCCTAATGACTTTTAATAAGCAATGTAAACCTTTTGGATGCTCATTTTACTGGTGTATAAACGGTGGCGAGTGCTTTACTGTTTCAATCCCATGAAACACATAATGCTCTGACCTAATAATGTGCCGTTGCCATAATTTAGGATTAGAGGTTAGGGGATACTCCCCCAGCCAGAATCTAATAAAATGTCTTCATAATATTGCAATGCTCTGCTTGAGGTTACATTTCTGGCAGTTTAAATACAGGTTTGAGCTTGATGCTAAATTAAAGACCTTTCTTTGATTAAGGAAAACTAGTCAACTATGACACAAAATCCAGGCCTTCCTTTTTTCAGGTGAGGTCATGTGCTTAATTTAATAATACTAATACTAATAATAACTTTTATTTATATAGCACCTTTAAACACAGGGTTTACAAAGTGCTCTACATAGAAGCAAGGCAAAACATAACGTCAATACAAGTAAACATTTCAGAAATACAGGAGGCAAAGGAGACCATGCCATATAGGCAATGAACACAATAATGGAATAGACAAATATAAAATAAAATAGGGGAACCAAAGAACTGGATAAAAGGACGACATCACTTAAAAACAGTTCTATGAAAATGGGTTTTAAGAAGTGATTTAAAAGAAGTTACTGATTCTGCAAGCCTTATCCCCTCTTAAAAAATGCCCCTCCGTCTCCCTCCTCTCGGCTCGGAACTTAAAAAATGAACTTATATATTTTGATCTTAATGAACTTAAAAAACACGTTTTATCTCTCAGAAGGCTTTCGACCGGGTCCCTCGGGGGGTTTTGTGGGGGTGCTGCGGGAGTATGGGGTGCCGGACCCGTTGGCACGGGCCATCCGGTCTCTGTATGCCTGCAGTAGGAGCTGTGTTCGTCTCCTCGGTAGTAAGTCAGACACGTTCCCGGTGGGTGTTGGCCTCCGCCAGGGCTGCCCTTTATCACCGGTCCTGTTCGTGACCTTCACGGACAGGATATCTAGGCGCAGCCAGGAG
Organism: Cyclopterus lumpus; assembly: GCF_009769545.1. Taxonomy (NCBI): domain Eukaryota; kingdom Metazoa; phylum Chordata; class Actinopteri; order Perciformes; family Cyclopteridae; genus Cyclopterus; species Cyclopterus lumpus. Next base: position 8,378,861 of record NC_046979.1, read on the forward strand.
GCGGAGAGGATCCGGTTCGGGAGTCGGGATCGCCTCTCTGCTGTTTGCGGATGATGTGGTTCTGTTTGCATCCTCGGACCGTGACCTCCAGCATTCACTGGGTCGTTTTGCAGCCGAGTGCAAAGCGGCAGGGATGAGAGTTAGCACCTCCAAATCTGAGGCCATGGTGCTCTGCCGGAAACCGGCGGATTGCTCCCTCCAGGTGGGGACAAACTGCCTACCCCAAGCGAAGGAGTTCAAGTATCTCGGGGTCTTGTTCACGAGTGAGGGTAAGGTGGAGCGGGAGATCGACAGGCGGATCGGTGCGGCTGCAGCAGTAAAACAGGCGCTGTACCGGTCCGTCTTGGTGAAGAGGGAGCTGAGCCGGAAGGCAAAGCTCTCCATTTACTGGTTGGTCTACGTTCCAACCCTCACCTATGGTCACGAACTCTGGGTCGTGACCGAAAGAACGAGATCTCGGATACAAGTGGCCGAAATGAGCTTCCTCCGTAGGGTGGCCGGGCTCAGCCTTAGAGATAGGGTAAGGAGCTCGGACATCAGGGGGGAGCTTGGAGTCGAGTCGCTGCTCCTTCGTGTCGAAAGGAGTCAGCTGAGGTGGTTCGGGCATCTAGTTAGGATGCCTCCTGGACGCCTCCCATTAGAGGTTTTCCGGGCACGTCCAACTGGTAGGAGGCCCCGGGGAAGACCGAGGACACGCTGGAGGGATTATATCTCCCGGCTGGCCTTGGAACGCCTCGGGATCCCCCAGAATGAGCTGGAAAGTGTTGCGGGTGAGAGGGAAGCCTGGGTCGGCCTGCTGAACCTGCTGCCACTGCGACCCGACCCCGGATAAGCGAGTGATAATGGATGGATGGATGGATGGATATAGTTGAAACCTCTCTCATTCCTATTTTGAGAGGCGTTAAGATATGCAATTGAAGTTCCGTATTTGAAGAAACAGAAAAAGCACTTTTTAGCACATCTAAACTGTTAACATGTAAAACTATAAGGAAGTTTTCATGGCACACGATTCTGGTTTCACTAAAACAAATATACTAACGTGTTTGTTTATATTCCATAACAGTTTTGAACTCCTCAAGCTTCAATTATGATTTTTTTTTTTTCCCTGAAGAAATTAGAGGCAGCTAATTTCATGTATTTTTATCTCAGGTCTTGGTGGCATTTGTGGAAATGTGTTCCTTTTTTAAAGGTTAAGGTCTCCAGACATGCGTGTTATCAGAAGTGCTTCATACAGGGTTCGTTGTCACAACAGATCTCAATAGATCAGAGAACATCAACACATATTTAATGAAAGTGTTAACCAACCGAAAAACGTCACCAGAGGTTCGTATCGACTCTCTATGGCTCCTCCAAAGGCATTGCTGGAAACAGCCACAGCCCTCATTATGCATAGAAGTGCACAGCTATGCTGATAGCTAAACTAAACAAAGTTCCAATAAATGTTGAAGGTTTTTACTGGAAGCCATTGCAAAACTGCAAAAACTGAATTGGGCATCACATTTAATGTTAGGATCCCATAAACCAGAGGAAACTGGCTTCACAAAAGTACAGATTGGGCTTCATGTCGAGAAGAAACCAAATAATAACAGTGGAAAACAATGCAATAGCTTATGCTAGCTTGATTGGCAGTAAATTGATCCTAAAAATCTGAAAAAGGCTGTAATAAAAGAGTCTTCCAGATAAATGTCTCAATAAGTGCATAACGAGGAGCATATAAAAGATGCCTGACAAAATTGTGGGTGTCACAAAGTCAGTTAAAACTGCTGCCAAACGGTGCCTGTCGTGGTTTCTACTAGAAACAGGATGTGCATGTGAGACCTGCTGCTGGTTGGCAGAGCACATCCCAAGTGAAAGTGTATCTGAGGCTGTGCTTTTTTAAATGCCCCTCCGTCTCCCTCCTCTCGGCTCGGTGGCTGGTTTTGATGTTTATGTAGGAGAGCACGTGGAGTGTGGAAGCAGCCGGAGTTGAGAAATTAACGTTTCACCCACAAGGTGCTGAGAGGAGCTGTCGGTGGCAGGCGAGAGAGGGAAGGGAGAAGGAGGCCAAAAACAAATGGAGCACAGAGGAGCAGGAGAAAGGAGGACGGTGTGGAAAGATGTATCGCTTTGTGTAGCTCAGTGGCCACGCAGCCGAGAAGTGTGTGTGTGTGATCGCTGTTAGTATTGTAATGTAATATTGTTTCATCCTCAATGTACAAAACTACGTATGTAAGGTGGCTGATTTTGTTCATGAAAACCTGAAGATAACTACTAACTGTATCCTTTCAAGTGTAACAATCATACTTTAAAAGGATTTTGGGTTGATTATCACTTAACTGTTGTTCCTATACCTTCCCCTTAATATTTTTTCCCAGCATGATAACAATCGCAATGAATTATTAAGACATATGGTTCAGTAACGTCCCGATCTTTCACCGGGCTGTCGAGGTCGCTGCTCGTATCTCACAGATGACTTCGCCATGTGCTTCAAGGAGAACGCCATACCATGCTTTTAAAAACAGAGGCGCCACGCTGCCTGATACATAAACACCTTTTCATTTGCTCAGCATTGGGGGACAATTTATTATAATTCAACATTCATGTTCACTACTGTAGCCTGTGTCAGATTTCAAACCTGTTTTGAGATTAGGTTTTAAGTAAAATAATCAAACAGGAGATTTATGCTATTTGTATTATTGATTTATTAAATATGACACTTAGTTACACAATAACAATGAAACCAATTGGCATTAGTGAAATCTCCTTCTTTAACTGCCAACAAGGCATTCTTAAATCAAAAATATATAATAGTGGAATTTGATCACACAGCACAACTCTTTTTGTTTGTATCTCTCAACTACTAATTCTGCATGGATTGTGACTGTGTACAGTATGTTGGAATACTTCTGGAAAAGTATTTATTTTTCTTTAGTGGACTGGACGCTAAACCTAAAACCACAGTTTATCCTGCAAAGTCAGAATGTGGTCTCAGTTTGGTCATACTTTACTTATTTCAATGCTACAGAGCCACTGTGACTGTGTTTTACTGAACCTATCTCAAGGGTGTGTGCGTGTGTGTGTGCGTGTGTGTGTGTGTGTGTTTCTGGCAGCACCTGGAGAAGCTCCTTGGTCTGTGTTTCATTTCAGCAACTGGCAAGCTGCAGCAGATCTTTCCAAAAACACACACACACGCACACGCACACACACACAGACGCAGGCAGGTATTTGCATAGGGTGGTACTAACATGAACTTGGTCAATTACACCCTGTCTGTCTTCTCCCTCGACACTCTCTGCCCTTTCCCTGACTCCCATCTGTCTTTACATGAGACTCTTGATCTATCCTCTCTTCTTGCCCTCTCTTCTTTATTTCTTTGCATAATTTTAGGTTCCGTCAGTAGTTTACGAGACTCCTCTGCATACACATTTGCTTGTGCACGTTTTGTATAGTTTCTGTTTTCCTTTCTCTGGAAAAGAGGGAGATCCCTGCTGGGGTGTGGGGTTGACATCACACTGTTTTTTTTCTTTTTTTCATTCTTCTTTGACCATAAAAGTAAAAGAAACATTTGCCAACAAATCAATAGAGTTGGTCATCAATGTATGCCGTTTCTGAGAAAGTTAGGAGCGGCAACAGGAAATATTGTTGTGAAGATGACCCTGCCTTGAGTTTCAATGGACGGGAAATAAAACTCGCTGTGAGTGTCTGTCTCCGAGGAGCTCTTAGCGCCTCATGTATTATTTGAAAGGCATCCATCCGTACGAGGCCTTTTCCCAGCCACACTTGGCTGATGTGGCTTCAGTTTAACTTTTTACACTTCTCGGCATGCACATACACAAAAAAACCTCCACACAAATGTAGGATCTGTCAACCTTCATCACTAACACCACTGGAGATCCACTCACTGTAGCCACCTGTCTGCATTTAGTCTCTTTCCACTCTCTCTCACTTTCAGAAACTGCATAATAAGAAAGAAAGAAGAAAAAAAAAAAAAAGGACAAGAGAGTGGTTTTCTCTTTCATGGGTGTATTGCATGGTTTTAAACCAGGAATACAATTTAAGAATGCAATGCTTTATATGGTGAAATGTTAAAACATCAGTCAACCTAACTTCTTCTTCTTCTTCTCTCTCTCCTTTCTCTCAGGTCTGTCGACAGCCAAGAGGAAGTTTGCGGACTCTCTCAACGAGTTTAAATTCCAGTGTATTGGAGACGCCGAGACAGATGATGAGATATGCATAGGTGAGCTTCCTGATATGAAATCCAATATATGCCCAGAGGAGAGCCAAGAAGGTAAACAGTGCTTTGTCATGTCTAGTTGTTGAAATGGATCAGTCACATCAGCAGTGATTTAAAGAACAGCAATGCTTATTTATAAAAGGCCCTAACAATCGGTCTAGAATGATCTGAATCTGATTATTGTTTTTTACTATGAAAGCTTCAAGTGGAATTCATCTGCTAATTGAGAAAATCAAACAGTGATTTTAACTTGCAGGCCATTTCTGACTTGAGTGCCTAAATTAATATTTTTTATTTAAAAAAAGAAATAACATTTAACTAATAAACATTCAAACAAACTAAATACAATTTTGTTTTATCTAAATAGTATTATTTAATTTACTTTTTTTTTTTTTTTTTACAGCATAATTACAACAAAATGCAGAACTTGAAACCTAATTCGTACTCTTCACTTTGTCTGTTGTCATTATGTGATGCTTTTGTCTGATGATAACTCCTCCCCCCCCCCCTCCAACCAGTGTTAAAAGCATCACGCTGACCCATACAAATATTGTGTCAAATTGGCGTAATAATGGTCAACAGTACGTGGCAATCCGATTCTTTATCCCATGAACTCACCCGGGCCTTGCAGTGCTCTTTCACCTCTTTCTGTCACTGACCAGGCAGCATGCAGCAGTCACCACACCCTCCCATGCTGCCCGGCTCTGTCGGTGCAGGCTGCAGCTCCTCACTGGCCTGACCCGCCCACTACTGTTGTTTAACTAACCCGAGCTATCTCTCCTGAACAGCTTGCTGCTCATGGGCTGCACCACAGCTCTGTTGTTTCAGGGATATTCAGAGTCGCACTCATGTCAAAACTTGTTTCTTCTCTCCGATACAGTGATGATTTTACTCCAAATATATCCACAGCGTTCCTTTTTGTTAAAGAAAAGAAAAAATACCCTTAAAAACAGCCTATGTTAGTTTTACTGGGTCTATATGTTATTGTTATTCTCTCAGTATCACATTTTTACTGTTCCATGTGATTGATTAAGACTGTGTGATTGAGCTTACTGAAAGGGTGGACTGCATTTTGTGAGCGTTATTAAAGGATTGCGCTGTTTTTCCAAAGCATTCCTTGCATAGTCTTGGAGATCTGCTCCCTTTTTGTTGGCTCTGACTTCCAAGAACCAAATCACTTAAAGTCTAGTATTTAAGAGTGTAAGAGTGTAAGTGCGTGTTAATATAATTCAACTTGGGCTTCACTTTATATTCGTGTGATTTGTACATGCCTGTGCACCTTCTGCACGTGCTCAGTATGTATGTGTACGTCAGAGGAACTGTGTGTGTGTGTGTGTGTGTGTGTGTGGGTGTGGGTGTGTGTTTTTAAGTGTTGGACAGGGACCGAAGCAATTTAAGTGGAAACTCTGACCCAAAACAACGTAGCCAGTCCTCGTTTGCCAGCGTTCGGGGAAAAGGGCACTGATCTGTGAAACTAACCATGTAAAATGCTGTTTCATTTCCCGTTAATTACTTTGCCGTGTCATGAGTTTAAACACCTTTGTGTGAGGTCTGAGGGCTTCATCCCGGCCACATTGTGCCAGCTCTGTTCAAACTTTTTGCCTGTACTTGTTTCTCTGATGAACGTCGTCTCTTTTCTTTCCCGTCTCGCTCTGTCCACCTACACGTCGGTCCCTAGCCAAGTCTCTTCAGGAGTTTTCAACCGTCCTACAGAACCTGGAGGACGAGAGGACACGTATGGTGAGTGACCCAACACATTGTCTGAGACACTGTGCTGGTTGATGAGAGGGAACGGGTTCTGTCATTTGCATGTAATGGTTTTCAGTACTATATTAGTCAGATCTAATCAGAACAGATCTTTTTTTTTTTTTTAAGAATCCTGTAAACTAAGAAAGAAACTAGAGTTTAGTTTTTTCTTCTATTCACAAATAGGCTTTGGTTTGTGTGTTGAAACTCTAAATTCAGAGGTCTATGATGGTTTCAGTTTGTCATTTGATCTAATTAGTCACTGAAAATGATTAGTGACCATTGTAATCTAATCTGTAATACACTATTATATGTGTGTGTGTGTGTGTGTGTGTGCAGATCGAAAATGCCAACGATGTGCTGATTATGCCTCTGGAGAGGTTCAGGAAAGAACAGATCAGCGCAGCCAAGGTGAGGAGGCGCTAGTGCACGGCCACAGGACTACATCAGTATTGAAACGTACATCAGTAAATTAATAAAATCCTTTGAGTGCTTCTGCATTCCTTAGAGGGGCACGAGCAGCACAGCAGCCACTCGAAATATAAAGATGATAAGAATACAGTTGTAGATTTTGGAACTCCTTTTATATTGATGACTAAAGATCTCCACACACTGAAAGGTGGTCATTTTTATGTGCGACCTTTGACAATTTGATGGAGTGAAAAATGTGCAGCCTCAGCAACATTGGCACCTCTACATTACCTCCACATCACCAGCACTTGTTAAACATTACTAAAGTGTATCTTATTTTCAAATAATTGTATCTATATACTGTATCTCAGTCAATAACCCTTAAAGTTTGTAGTCACATTTATCATGCAGGATACGTACAGTCTTTTTTTATAATCATTCAGTGATTCATTGAGTGATCATGAATGGATACAAACTGAATTAAATAATGAATACTAACTAGACAAAATACACTTTTTCAGCATATGTTGGAGATTGGTAATGGCAAAATGTATCCTGGCACTGTTTCCATATATTTGTAAGTGTAAAAGACACTTTACAAGACTTAGTCTTTATTGTGAAGTTCACCATCGTCAGCGCAGCCGCACATTGGCCTTGTACCAAGAATGAGAGAAAGTGCCCACAGGCTTGTAATAAAAAGCTGTAGTGTAAATACAGAATACGCAATTGTTCCTGCTTGTCTCAGGGTCTCCCTCCTCCCATGATTATCCACGAATCAAGGACTGAACCATCACTGCATGACCTGGATAGGAGATTAGAGGAATACATAATCCTGCCATAAATCACAGAGGGTGTCATATGCCAGCAGGGCTCCATCATGGTGTGGCCGGTGTTGTCTTAGACTTAGTGTGTGTAAATCGTTTTGGACCTTGACTCAAAAGACAGGAGGCTATGGAAACATTGAACATGAAATAAAGTAATAAAGTCTACATATTACATTTATTTGACATTTTAATCACAATTTATTGCACTCACAAACAAATTCCACAACTTTCTCAGGGTTAAAGGAAAAGTACCACACAAGTAATCCCTTGCCCCATGTTTTAAATATGCCATGTTTCAATGTTCAAATCTCCTCACAGCCGATAGTGTTGCACTCCCCCTGAGCGTGAACCATGAGTCCTGGATGGGTAGCCCCGGGGGGGTCCTCCGATTCATGTTAGCAGTGAATACTCTGCTTATCCATCCCCTTAATGCAGGCCATTGTTTGATTGTGTATTGTGGTGGTCAGATTAAGAAGTGAACGCATAATCTGTACAGTTAGGTCGCCATGAGCGATGTACTAATCCCAGTTTAGCCCTAAAAGAACTGAACTGAAAGCATCTTCGCCCGGCACAGGTCCACCTCGTTTTGACACAAGAGGAGTTTTTAGAGAATTACAGTGAAATAAAGAATAGAATCATGTTTTAAACTGCTCGTTTCAAACTAATCTCAGGTCTATTCACTGTGGTATTCACACAAATGAAGATGGAGCAGAAACAAAGTCTCAAGAAAGTAATTCACTCCTTCGACAGCCACTGCCAGCATAACTGGCAAAACACTACTTTTAAAAGTAACATGAGGCTGGCACCCTAGAGCCGGTAAAGCAAGGCCCCTGTTTGTGTATAAATAAATAAATAAAGCAGTCCTGCAACAACAATAGAGATATTGCTGCTACAGAGTGTGTGACTAAGTGTTGTGATTTGGGTCTGGTCGTTAAGATTTGCTGAGGTTAACTCGCATATAGGAGCAAACTGAATGATTAATATTACGAGAATTTTTGCTTTCCACTGATTAAGCCAAGTTAGAATATAGGAGGATAATCTGAGTTGTCCATCTTGGTGTGGACAAATTGGTGTGTCTGCAAAGCTTCTGTGGACTTGTTTAGGTTGACATGGTCACAGTTTGCTAACTGGGTGGGATCAGAATATTTCAGCCCCATGCAGGTACAATATTTATTACAATTATTTTTTCTGTTACTGGACTTTGGTAAACTATAAAGAAAAATATATATACCAATAAAGTGAATGTTTACAGAAGTTCCATGCCAAGTGTTGGTACTGTACTGTATTTTGATGTGTCAGTGGGACCTCTTATTGTTAACATGACGCAGCAGTGGCGTAAATGTTCATTTTAGCTGTGAGGAGTTTATCTGGTGGCTAGGCATAAGCCTGTATCAAAACTAATAGTTTGCTCTCCTGGGGCCAAAAAAGAAAATTATCAGTTAGCATCAAATTGGGAAGATATTGCCACCTGCTGGGTGAGAAGGGAAGTAACTTAAACTAATTTAAATGCCTCTAACTTCTTTTTACCAGAGATTTGGTTTGAAAAAAATAAATAAACGATTTCTGGAAAAACATGACATTTATTCTGGTTGTGTGATTTGTATTTAAATTTAATTTGTGGGGTTAATTTCACAAAGGAGGTCAGTTAATCAATCTCCCTGTTGTGTTCATAGTCCAAATTGTGTCATGAAACCCGTAATGAGGGAGAGGGTGGCAGCAGCAGTCATGGCGGCCATGATTTCCACAGTGAATATGAAGGAGTCAAAGAAGCAGACTTAAAACGGAGGCCTTGTTGTTGGAGGAGCGCTCATCATCCATGATGCATTCTGCAGCTGCTCCTGTCTGCTCCTCCTCTGACACTTAGGACTCCTCTTGTTATTGAAGCTGCTCTTGGCAATAAAACCTGCATCATGTGACTGCACCAGGAGCTGACATGGCAGCATGAATGGTTCTGACATTATCACTCAAACACAAATAACCAGACTGGACACCTGGCAAGTCATGGAAATGAAGTACATGACAGATGAAGGAAATTCATCACATTAATGCAAAAAAAAAAAAAATTGTCAGTGTTGCATTTTGGCCTCAATCATCTCGTATGCACTACGGTATGTCATTATATTCCTTAACCCTGGCATCAGTCAAATTTAAGATGAAAATACAATATATATTGTCAACAGAGGTTCGTCTCACTGGTGATGCACGTTGTGTAAATGTAACTTCGATGATAGCGTCGGGGGATATTTTCAACTACATGCGCCCTCTCCTACCGAATGTTCATCACAACACAAAACACTGCCATATGCCACAGCCATATACTGTGTATATTAGATGGAAATTGTATTACATGTATCCTCATTAACCGCAGCGAAAAATCATTGAGGCAATAGTCAAATGTCTAATTTTGAATTATGCACAACAGTAGATTCTTGATTATAGCAAAAAAACATTCCTGCCAAACTCAATAGAGGCCAGCGAATGCAAAGCACACATTATTGAATGTAAGATCTAATTAAAATGAAAATAATAAATGACTAATAACAAAACACATGTGGCCTACAGATTCTCATTCATTCATTGTCAGTGTTGCATTTTGGCCTCAATCATCTCGTATGCACTACGGTATGTCATTATATTCCTTAACCCTGGCATCAGTCAAATTTAAGATGAAAATACAATATATATTGTCAACAGAGGTTCGTCTCACTGGTGATACACGTTGTGTAAATGTAACTTCGATGATAGCGTCGGGGGATATTTTCTATTCATCGATCAACTGAATAAAGTGTAAGAATAGAATGTCGATTAACAGCTGAAAACCTTTAACCACAATTTCCCGTCTTTTTACAGAATGATTTGTTCACCAACAGGCCATTAAAAACCCAAATATTAAGTTTACATCGATGTTCAACCAAGAATGTGTCTCCTCTCGTTTCCCTCCATGACTCCCTTTACTAATAGCCGTATCTCCCCCTTCAAGTGGATTGAATTAGATTCAAGTGTACTGATCCTAACATGAGCAGAAGACCATGGTCCGGATAGGAACAACTGGCGCGTGGTTTTTCCTTCATATTTTTCTTGATCCTCTTGGACATTTTTCGATTTTTCTCCCCCGCCCAGCAGTCTCAGGAAATACACACCCTGCTCTATCGGTCCCTGGTTTGCTATCCATCCAACGGTCCTTCTGTAACGTCAGTGATTTCAGCTCTGATGAAGCAGTCCGTTGTTTAAGAAGCAGCTGTGCTCCCTGGAGGAACAGTCTCATATTGGACTCTCCAGAAGATGGAAGATATGTGAACGCTAAAAGAAATTCACATTCAGTGTAGTTTTTATCTTGCAGCTCGAACATTTCTTTCCCATCTGCACAAGGGCTCTTGTCCATTGCAGATATTAGTCACCGATCAGATTACTTGCAGTGACCACATGATATGACGAAGAAGTAGAGAAGATGTGCATCATTTGAGTTCTCTGTCGCACAAATATAAATAGATTCTTCGTTGTATCTGTTATAGGAAGCCAGAAAAAAGTACGACAAAGAGACGGAGAAGTATTGTGCAGTGCTGGAGAAACACCTTAGCCTTTCAGCAAGAAAGAAGGAGTCCCATCTGCACGAGGTAAGATGGTGTCTGTCGTCTATATCGGTCTTCTTTCTCACGCTTGATCTGTGACTTTTCTCATGTTTCTTCATGAATGTCACTCTTCCTAATATCCTTCCTCTTTTGTAGGCGGACAACCAGGTCGATAACGTACGGCAGCATTTCTACGAGGTCTCTCTGGAGTACGTCTTCAAGGTGCAGGAGGTCCAAGAGAGGAAGATGTTTGACTTTGTGGAGCCCGTAAGACTGCCTGTTTCAAAATTTTTTTTTAAAAAAAACGAAAATAATCATTTCCCCAAAAGTTGTTGCACACCCATGTTCTTTTTCAGCAGTGGTATGTAATCGCTTTGTCCGCACCCCGCAGCTGCTCACTACACCCACAGTCCTCTGTTGTTGACAAACTGCAGTTTGGAGGCTTTGCTGCCTTGCTCCAGGGCACTTGAGTAAATAGCTAACATCAGGCCTGACCCTCTATGAACCCTTAACGTTTGTGTCCAAGCTTGTCCCAAGCACAAGCAATTTGGGGTGCTAACCTAATTTAACTACAGTAAACTGAATTTCCCCTGTAATATGAATGAATAAATAAATGAAATATAACGTGTCGTGTCTGTGCAGTAACAGACATTTGTGACACAATCAACTACATGCGCCCTCTCCTACCGAATGTTCATCACAACACAAAACACTGCCATATGCCACAGCCATAAACATTCCTGCCAAACTCAATAGAGGCCAGCGAATGCAAAGCACACATTATTGAATGTAAGATCTAATTAAAATGAAAATAATAAATGACTAATAACAAAACACATGTGGCCTACAGATTCTCATTCATTCATTCGGGAGTCGGGAGAGGGTTGTGGTTGTTAAGTCAACATTGGCGCACACCCAACTAATCAAGCCTGGGGGGGATTTTGAGAAATGATCTACAATCAAAGCTGTACGACAGTGGTAGTTGCAAAGACAATATTGTCAATTTGTTGCACACACACCACAGAGATTTATGTTCTGTCTTTTAGAATATTCAATTTGTTCTTACTCGCATGGCAACACTGTATTTCACAATCGGTAATTGTTTGTTAGTAAATATATAGCTGCACATTCACCTCACCTCTTACATGAATCTGCAAGATAAAACACGTCTGTCCACTTTGTCTGTTTCAGTCAATCACTTTGTCCTCATCTACCTTTGTGCCCTTACTTATTCTCTCTCCTTTTCGCTGCTGTTTTTTATTCCCTCAGCTGTTGGCGTTCCTTCAAGGCCTCTTCACCTACTATCACCACGGCTACGAGCTGGCAAAGGACTTCAACCACTTCAAGACTGATCTCACCATCAGCATACAGAATGTAAGGAGACACACACACACACACACACACAAAGCAGAAGGTCACACCATAATCTTCAGCAATGCACGTAAATATACAAAAAAAGTAATCTGTCTGTAGAAATATAAACTAAAAAAAAAAGTAGTAATGTTGAAACTCAAAAGGCCATCGAAAATGAGGAAACATTTTATGTCTCAGAGAAAATAACCCTCCAAATGTGAAAAGGCTGCAGGCTGACAGGAGTTCAAAGGTCAAACAGTTACTCCGCCATCTGAAATTGCAATTGAGACCGAAAAGAACTTTCAAAAACCTCACTACAAACAAGGAAGCAAAGAAACAAAGAGATGTGATATTCAGGGATTGTAGCAATGAGCATTCATTACATTTATGTAGTGACACTGTTGTTGCACGTTAAGCTGACTCAGGATCAGGCCACACAATGCAAGGCCTAAGGCGTGTGTTCCTCTGGTCTTGTGTTGACAGACGAGGAACCGCTTTGAGAGCACGCGGTCGGAGGTGGAGATCTTGATGAGGAAGATGAAGGAGAATCCACACGAACACAAGAGTGTCAGCCAGCACACCATGGAGGGATACCTGTTTGTGCAGGAGAAGCGTACGTACCGGCACACGTGTGTGTGTGTGTGTGTGTGTCTGTGCGCGTGGGTGTGGACATGTCACATCTTACAATGAGGGAACAATTCAGCAGCAATTTACAGTGTTGCAGCATCATGAAGACATGAATGAGTGTGTGAGTGGATAGGTGTGTAGGCGCAGTACGTGCATGTTGGGCTGTGTTGTTTGGCACACGCACACACACACACACACCTACACACGCTCTCTGTCAGAGCCGTAGGACAAACACACCATAATGAACCTATGGCTGACGAAGGAAAGTCTGATTTGTTGGAGACGTGACAGCAGCTATGACCACGTGCCGTTACCATGGAAACCTATCTAGCACTAACGCAGGCATGACTAAGACTCCTTCTTTTTCCGGCCTCTTTTTTGATTTCACCCCATCTCCCCCTCCTGTCTCTGTTTTTTTTGTTTGTTTTTTTGACCGTTTGACATCACCTGTTTCTCCTCTCTTGTGGTTTTACCTTCCCTCTCTTCACCGGTCACCATTTCCTTCTCTCTCTTCCTCAGGCTCATTCGTATCTACCTGGGTGAAGTACTACTGTACTTACCATCGTGAGCCCAAGAGGGTCACCATGGTTCTGTTTGACCCTAAATCAGGAGGGAAAACGGTGAGTATCTTTGGCATTTAAATATACATGGTTACATTGTCACATCCAGGCTATTTATTATTTATTTATCTAATTCTATATGCAAAGGATCCGCATGCTGAGCCACCCCCATGCATGTGTTACTACAGCCTATCATCATGCTGTCTGATCACACTGTCACCCAGTCCATCCCAGTGGGCTGCTCTCCAGTCTCACACGTTTTTGGAAGTTTACCAAGCAGAAAATTGTTCAAATATTTGCAAGTTGATTACTTGCATTAAGGGAATTGTTTTTTTTAATTATATATATATATATATATATATATATATGCCCTAATAAGAATAAATATCCAGAAGAGAAATCTGAACTCCAGCTTCAAGATTCTTATTTTATTTTGTCGACATATTCGAGTCACAGGTTTTTCTTTCTTCAGATTTTCTAAAATGTTGTATTTTTAAATATGCAAATCATTGTTAGCATAATTTAATGATAGTTTTGGTTGAATTTAGGAGAAATCTACATACGCAAATAGACAACGTGTAGCAGAATAAACACATAAATATACGAGGAGGGTTTCTGATGCACGGTGCTGTTTTGCAGCAGCCTGCAAGTCATAAAGGGAAATATCAGTTTTAGAAGAGAGCTACAACAATTTCTCCCACGACAGCAGCCACAACATTTGAGAGTGCAACGTTGCCATAGATGTTTTTTTTAGTAAGCGGCACGTCTCCAACTATTTTTTTCTAAGTGCTATCTGATATCACTCTCTCCACCTACATACAACGCTGATGCAGGTTCAGGCCTGTTTTCTGAGGGTTCTCACGGAGCAGTTTGCCAGCGGGAGGAAAAGTAGAAACGTTGGATCACGGAAAGACTTTCAGCTCCCACCCACTAAGACATATAGATCATAGAGTCAACATGATGACGTCAGACCTGAGCGTTTGGCTTTTTGGGTGCTGTCGAAGCTAAAGAAGTAAATGTCTCATGAACAGCACGTGATAGAGTTCAATCTCCGTGATGAGACGATGCTAACATCATTTGGATTGATTCCTTTTGTCAAAAATCATCTCAACGATCTTCACATTTGGAAGTAAGGCAAGTTAGAAAGTTGTCTGCTGCTTCACTTGTTCTCCAACATTAGTGGAGGTAGAGTGAGTCCAATTATTCCAAAACGTACTCCACTCTAAAAACTTGCCTCGGGTTTTACATGTTTCTGTCTTGTCCAAGAACACATCCATCATCATCTAAATGTCATCTACGGTGTGGTTATTCTGCAGTTATAGGTTATGCATGCCTCAAAATGATACTAATGCCTTTTTTTCTCTCGTGTCAGGGAGAAGAGGAGAGCTTCACGCTCAAGTCTTGCACCAGGAGGAAGACGGACTCGATAGAAAAGAGGTTCTGTTTCGATGTGGAGGCTGTGGACAGGTCAGTGAGTGTGTGATTTAATGTGAAACATGTTCAAAGTATGGATCATCCCTACAACTAGAGGGGAAAACACTTTCTGGAAAAGACCCAAGCAAACCAGGAAAGAGTTACATAGTTATGGCTTCAGGGTTTGTTACAGGAAGTCAATGGAAGCCTCGTGGCATTGGACACCAGTGAAAGAAGTCTTCATGTAACTAGTTACAGCTATTGCTCTGGTCAGCTATTCATTCAGTGGTTGGCATGTGGTCTTTTTATAGATGTAATTACATCTCACAGACACATGGGGGTGCTCAGATGATTTGAACCTGAGGAGAGAATATGGAGGATGTTTGTCCTCTCATGCTCAGCCCCCTGGGGCTTCTCTTCCTACACTCCTCCTCTTCCTCCCCTGCCTCCTTCTCCCTCCTGGACCCTCCTCAACTTCAACCTTCCTCCGTCAACTCAACTCACCTTTTCATTATCTCACTTATTTCCCATTTCTCCTTTGAGCCTTTATTCATATTACCGGTGTGTGTGTGTGTTGTGTGTGCATCTGTTGATGTGTGTTTATTTATATAATTTGTGTGCTGCTGTTACATAGAAAGTCATAAAATAATTTAAAAAAACATTTGATGACGCGTGTGAGTGCGTTGGAGTGCTCCCATGTGCAGAGTGAGGCTGTGCACATGCATTTGAGTGGGCTTTATCAGAATGGGATGGACCTGACTAATGAGGCTGTGTGTGCTGAAGGTTGCCTGTATGAGGATGATTTATCCTAATTGCTTGGTCGAATGAATATTGTATATTCAGGCTAAATTCTTTATCCTTTATTATTTCTTTTATGGTATTCATCTGTTAATCCCAGAAGGCGGTACCCCTAGTCATACCTTTGGCACACACAAGTGAACACAACCTAAAGCAATACGCCTTTTTAAACAAAGAATTTTCAATGAAGTGTCTTGTTGATAATAGTTTGCTAAAACAATCCAAAAGATTTTCTTCAGGCAAGCGTGCGTCTCGCATGTTTATCTTTGTGTGTGTTCATTTATATTTGCACGCTTTGTTTGTTATTTAACGGACAATTGTCTGCCCCCGGTCTTGATATTTGAGAAGCTAATGGTGTGTGTGTGTGTGTGTGTGTGTGTGTGTGTGTGTGTGTGTGTGTGTGTGTGTGTGTGTGTGTGTGTGTGTGTGTGTGTGTGAAGGACGGGAGTAATCACCATGCAGGCTCTGTCGGAAGAAGACCGCAGGTTGTGGATGGAGGCCATGGATGGGAGAGAACCGGTAGGTTACCACGGTTACCAGTTTGCGCTTGTGTGTGACGAGTGAAGAGAAATAACTTGTCTGCGCAGCAAAACAAGAGCTCCGACATTAAAGATGATTTTGTTTTGTAGCATTGGTCCGTTTTCAGCATCCACCCCTCTGCACATGCTGTTGGTGGCGTTCATGTTCCTCAAAGGAAAGTTGAATGTTCCCCCAGCCGTTTGGTTTATGCCATCTAGATATGCAGCTTTTTTGCCCTAAGGCTGGACGCATGTATTACGTAGTGCTTCTTTCGACAATCTTATTTGGTCCCGTTCCTGTCTCAACACCTCCCTCATGCTTGTGTCTACATTCAAACTAGCAAAGTTAATCATCGTCAATAAAGCCACCGCAAGCTTGAAAAAGCAGATGCTGAGCTCAGGCTATCGATAGTAAAACAAGTAATGTTGATCCTACCGTTGTTGTGGTAGTTAAGCCCTCCCTCTTCTTTGCCCGCCTCCACCTTGATAGTCAATACAAACTCACCCTACAGCTGTCGCCAAGTCCAGTTTATTCTGCGCAAGCCCAGGATTAGAACATAAACGCACACAGTTTTAAGCCATTGTATTCACCGTACTTCCTATATTAGAGTCTGTTTATTGGTATTTATATAAAGAACATTTATAATTCTGAATTTAACCTCTCAATGATATGCTGTAACGAGGTTACATGCTTCGATGTTACAGACAACAGGCATGAAAGTGTACACAGAGCCCCAACCTTAACACAATATTCGCACCATTACTTTCGGAACTGAACTCATGCAGATTGCAAAAAAAAGCCAACAATAACTGGAACATGTATGTACTTTCCTCAATATCCATATGTATCCAAGATCAGGGATACATCCGGAGTGTCGATGGTTTCTCATACATGGAATATGCAGCATTTGCTGATAAGCTTTTAAAACTTAATAGGCACATGTAGAAAAAACATATCAGGCTTTTTTTTTCTTCTTTTCTTCGTGTGAAATGTTGACGTTACATGTGATGTACAAATATATCCTGCCCTCATTAGGCTTAATTTTAAATGTGTTTTGTTATTTGCAGGTATACAATCTGAACAGAGACAGCCAGGCTGAAGGCCGTAAGTTGCTTTAATTAATGTCAATTTAATTTTGTTTTTCAAGGATATCATCTGACTTTCTGTTTTGGCAGAGCGAGGGTAAAAGTTAATAGCATGGATGCTGCATTTATCAACACATATTAAAAATACTTTGAATTTCAGTGTCTCAGTATTTGCAGACTGTTTTGATTTTGGAATGTTCATCTCATTTTGGTTAATCAAAACAAATTATTGGTCTTGCTCTCCATCAGTGGCCCAGCTGGACGTGATTGGGTTCAACGTCATGAAAAAGTTTATTCATGCGGTGGAGACTCGAGGTACAATGTCAAGTCAGATTCTTGTTTTATTCTTTTTGTTCTGTGGATTTCTTGCTTCTTTAGTATGATGCCCTTTACAGTTCAGATGCAGTTCAGGTCTGTACTGTTCACGTCCCACAACAGTGGTGCACCGAATAGACGGCAACAATTGCCACATTTATTCAGGAGTCAAATATACTCTGTGTACTTTTTTTCTTTTTATTTTACGTAACTCGGTGTAATATAGATAGATGCCTAGTATTTTAGAGCTGAAATGATTAGTCGCCTAGTCGATCACCAGAAAATCAATTGGCCACTATTTTGATGATTGTTGAACTCGTTTTTCAAGCAAAATTACAAAATATACCCAAATGTGGATCTAACTGTGAGGATCTTGTGTGATAGTGGATTTAAAAAATCTTTTTATAGACCAAAAGATCAGTCAATAAATCATTCATTGTACCCTTAAGTGAATACTACAAATCAGACCGTGTGAAACGGTGTGTAGTGTCGACAGAATATGTGAGCAGAAGAACTAAATCTGTTTTTAGAGCTTTTAGTAATATAACAAACAATATAACAAATCCTTAATGCTTTGAAAACTGAGTTTGTATGAAAACTAGCCATTAGTTATGTGGAGAGTATATTGACATTGTAAGTGAATGAACTAGGAATGTTACGAAGGCATAAAATGACAACAAAATACATACAAAATACAGTTGACTGGAAAATGATAATGTGTTTGCATGTGTGCACCGTGTGTACATACTATGCATGCAGGTAGACCGCTATACAGCAAACTAAATGGTAAAGTCTTTACTGGAAGCTTATGTGAAACAGTGAAAACACTATTATTAATTCAGACTTCCTGTTGAGGGTGTGCGTTACACAAACTGAATTGTATACGCTAGCCTCAGCATTTTGTAGCACAGAAGTTGTTGTAGAACACTCCTTGGCTTTTCCTTCCTCTGCAGATGCATTTACATTTATATGGTATAAAATGATAGCCCTTGTGTTTCCGGGCTGCCATGATTATCATTCACATGAGGGGCATGTATGAAAAAATAAAATTAAAACGTTTCACTGAAATGGTTTGTAATTACGATAACCCTTGTTCTCGCTGCCCTGGTCCTATGAAATTGATGCTGAGTAATAGTCTTCATACTCCTTTTAGTTTCAGAAATTCAGGTTTTCTGTGACAGATTAATTGAATGGTAGTCTTTGAGTGGTGCCAGGTTTTAAAACTGCTCGACGTAAAGCATGCAGATATGGTATCTTATTCCCATTAATGCCTTCCTTCAGTTACGGTTCCCGATGTTAAACCAGGAAGCAGTCAGATTTATTTTTCCCCTATCCAATCTATTTTAGCATTGTTTGTAAATGGAGCAATTAACGTTTCCTTGATAAAACTCTCTTGCTGATGTAAATTCAGCAAGTGTACAATGATCTGCTGAGGAAGCACTGAGATAAATGAAATGTTTTGGTTGGTCCAGTGAATAAGAACATAAGGTAACCTCTCCTCTCCTCTCCAGGTATCGATGATCAGGGCTTGTACAGAATTGTTGGCGTCAGCTCCAGAGTACAAAAACTACTAGGTTTTGCGATGGGTAAATACATAAATGCACATATTTTGCCAAAACGGAACATTTTCTCTCCTGTAAAATAATGACTATCTTTTATTAACAATGAAAACTTTCTTTTATCTTCATATTTTTGCCCATCAGATCCTAAGACATGTGCTGACGTGGAGCTGGAAAACTCAGAGTGGGAGATCAAAACGATCACGAGTGCTATCAAGCACTATCTCAGGTTTGTGAGACACGGCTTACAGAAATGCTGATCCAAGGTATAAAAATACTTTGAAACGGCTTCACTGTATCAAGATGACCCAACTGTTGGGTTTCAGTAATCAAAGATTATGTGTATTCTTAACCTCAACGATCATTTAAATGGACTAATTGCTGTTTTCATGATGGATAGTGCAGCCGTTTTCTTTCTCTCTTCACTCGGTACTTGAATAAATGCATATTGCTGCTTTCAGTCTCTGCCTTCTGAATAAAACAGATCTCTGGCTTAGATCCACCTCATTAAGTATTTTTTTTTCTTTTTGTTTGTTTGTTTCCTGCAGAATTTGCTTGTTATGTTTTTTTTTTTTTTTGCTTTTTTATTTATGATATACATTTTTATTTTCCTGTCGGGGTTGTTCGTTGCATAAATAAACAATTTCCACTTTGCATTCACACAGTTGGCCACTGAATAGCAGTTGATTACATGACAGCCTTTTTCTCTAATAGTTAATCAGTGAAAGGAGTAGTTGTGTTCAAGCTGTGCTCAATCTACTGTACCTGAATGCATCTACACTGCGCACAACACAAACACACAGGCAAACAAACATTCACATACAGACCCCATTCGTGCACACACATGCACTTCACTCGCAGACAAATGGCCGAGTCTCCTCACACTAACACGACACGTATACATAATACCAGGATTGCAGGCTTCATTGGGAGCCAGCACGAATCATTACACCCCTCAGGCAAAAGTGGTGAACTGATGTCCAGCTTTGCAAGCCTGCATGGTGGGGCATAACAGACGAGAAGGAGAACATAGTTAGATGAGGGACGTTCTGCACCTGACTTCTCCGTCTCTGTGTTTCCAGAGTGCTGCCCGGACCTCTGATGACGTACCAGTACCAGAGGAGCTTCATCAAAGCTGCCAGTGAGTTTTTTTTCCCCTCTTATTTGCCTCTCAAATGTGAGTCTGCAGTCTGCAGAATATAAAACAGATTCTCCCGCGGTTTGACCTTGTTTGAGTCCCACTGACATATACTGCACGCGGCTATTCAGAGAAAACACACGCTGCACTAAATAACGGGCCACATGATTTACTTACGGTGCTTTCTGCAAAGTTTGTTCTCGATTCAAGATTAATTTCCATCGAGTCATGCCAGTTTATGAATGGATTAAAGATGGGATTAGAGGATTTTCATTTCTGTAATACTTATAGTATAATAGGAATTATTTGTCTCCCAATGGATGTCTATAGGAAGCAATTCCTAAAGCATTCCTCCTCGGCTTCATTTGGAGACGGAGAACACACATGACTCATTTCGTGAATGAGATCAGGACTTGAAATGAAACCAGTTACAAAAAGATGGTTCACCTGCTGAGATAACAAGGCACCCACTGTTCCACCAGGCCACCTCTGTCGGTCCATTTGCTCCGGTAGACGGCTGCTTCATGCTGTGTGCGGCACACGGAACGAGAAGGGTTTTTACACATTTACAAAGCCTGGGCAGTTGAACTAGAGGTGACGACCGAGTAAAGTCGTTGCTTTGTTGGGTTACAAAGGGTCTGTCCCCCTTTTTTTTTTCATTGAATCTAGATACATAATTTTCATTTTCAAAAAGCACTCAGCTGCCTTGAAGACAGATTGCTTCAATTTTGCAATAATTTTAGTGCATTCAATAATACTCATGTGGCTCCTGCAGGCTACAAAATAGCACACATTTATTTAGACTACAAAAAAGAGACTTTACATCAACACTCTTCTTCTGTTTAGTGAGGTTAGGCCTGATTGGCTTAGCCTTGTATGGTCTGGTCATTTCTTTGTGGCTACTATACCTGCTTATAACAGATTGTTTTGATATTCTAGTAAACCCAGGTGCGGTTAAGTCTAGTCTGTTCCAGTCTGGTGTGCAAAGTTCCAGGATGTGTCATTGACCTGTTTTCTTTGTTTGTCGGTAGCTAACTCCTTTAGAAAGCCGAGCTGGTGGAAAGGAACTGCAGGAAATGAGTGTGTCTCTGGCAACGCTACCAGGAAATGGCTCCATAGTGGGGCCAACTGGAGAGAAAATGAGAAAAGTGTGTTAAAGTGTCTGAGGAGAAATCAGTAGAGTGTGGCAGTTAAGAAGGCCATGGTAGACTACCCATGCTATAATGCATGTATTCACGGCTTTATAATCATTGTAAAATATAGCATGCGCTTGCCAACTATTTATACGAGTTTATAGATCCATATCTCTCATCCCGCCCCGATTTCTTTCTTTATGTTCAACTTCTTTCTTGTTTTCCTCTGCCATTCCTCAGTTTATTATTACATCGGTGTCTACATTTGCATGACATGAATTTGTGTGTGAATGCATATGTGTGTCTGCTTGTGTGAGTATGCAGAAGCAGCAGGGTGTTTTGAGGACGGCGTCCTCCGTTGAACTCCTTCATTCAGCGCTTCCCTTTCTCCTTCTCTCTCTCCTCACTAGCTCCTCCCACCACCTAATCCTCCTCCTCCTCGGCTTCTGGTTTGGTTCTCGCCGTACTCTCTCCCATCCCATGCTAATCTGGTTTCAAATATCTGGTTTAAACAATGAGTTTTGTGTTTTGAGGATTAGTCGGCAGCTGCAAAATGTTTTCATTTGTTTATTCACTTTTTTTATTTATTTTGGTCTTAAAGACAAATTGCCTAAATTCTCCATCAGTCACCGCAATTATTCTCAAGTGTATTTGTTTCTTTCTCGTGGATCCTAGGTTGCAAAATACAGTTTTGTGAGCAGTGATTTATTTAGACCATAAAATAGAGACTTGGACATAAAGACGAGGAGGAGGTTGGACTCCATTTGGTTTGCAGATATCTGCCTCAGGCATGTGCCAGCAAGAAAACACACACACAGTAATTATTCTGTCTGCGGTCATTAGGTTTTGCTCGCAGTATCTCTATCTCATTATTTCATACAATTTCTTCTCATATTTCACTCTGTTTCTATCTATTTTCTTTGCTCCACCTCATGTTGTATCTGATATTTTCACATGTGTCTATTGCCTGAATTCCTTCGCTTTTAATTGGGCTTCATTTTTAACTGCATGCATGTGAATGTTTTTTGTATTTACTAAACAGCTGGTCCATCTTTAGAACTTAATAAATAACAGAATTAAATTAAATGTAGCAAGATGATAAAGGCTTTATTACTGTGAGTTTAAGTTAACGCTAATGTACAGTTTGACGTTCTGAATCTAACCTGCAGTTCACATTTCAAATTCACTTTTTTTGTAATTTTCTGAAACCAGCAATCCACTTCATGCTGTGATTGGCCAGCCCCCTTATTTTCATTCTTCACACAAGTATTTCCATCACTTGTGTGTGTGTGTGTGTGTGAGGCTGTCTAATAGTTTTCAGCTTATCCCCATTTGAATGATTCCTTGTGAGTCTTCTGTGTGACGCCAGTCTTCAAGTGTGGACATCTCGAACAAGTATAAGAACATTTGATTTCAAGCACACCCTGGCCTTTATCACAGTAGCCTGGACGCCCCACTAACTAGCTTCTTTCACCAGGTCCTCCTCGGCTAACCCAAGGCCAGATGGGATTTGGTTCTGGTCCAGGGTAAATCATCAGCATAATGTGTTTTGGAGTACCTCCAGAGAGGCATCCAAATCAGGAGCCTGAACCACCTGAACTGGCTCTTTTTTAAATATATCTTTTAATAATACCGTATCACTTCACAGCAAATAGGTGGCATTACTCCCAACAGTAGAAACACTGCAGTCATTAATTTAGACTGCTTTGTGTCCATGAGTGGTTGTAATCGGTCTCTAGTTGCTCTTAGCCAGGTGGTGTAATTTCAGCCTTCATTTAAAACAGAGGTACAAAGAAACTGTTTTCTCATCCACTGGATAATGATTCTGATCATGTATGCCAATGAAGGCTTGGCAGCTCTCAGGATCTCTTTTAGCTTGTCAAGAAACAGATTACATGAAACGGGACACTACAGACAAAGACAACCACCTACCCCTAATTCAGATACATCAATCTAATCATGCCTGCTTCACATGCCACGGTGGCTACCAATAAACACGACAACAAGTTAGTTCACCTGCAGCTGTTTAGAGTGAACGTTTATTTTGCTGATGGAAACTGCGTCCAGGATTTAAACTCTAAAGTAGCACTGTATTGCCTTTTAGGTTCTGGTTTAGAATGAAACTAAATGTTTGTTTCTTCCCATTGGTCGGATGGTCGGAACATTTGTCATTAAGTGACAGGATGTAGATAGGCATTAGCATGTCTGGCATGTGGACCCAAATCAGTGTTGATTGATTTAATTGGCCACTTGGGGGACGCAGAGCAGTCTTTGACACAGCACTTGACATACTATCCCTTATGAAGTGATGGAGTAGAGTCTTAGGGTTGATTTTCCAAGTTTGTTTCTCCAAGCGACACATTACATGCTGACCCATTGTTAATATAAACATATTGTTAATATAAACATATTGATGAGCGAGTGCAGCTTCAAAGATGCATGCATTTACAGTGGATTGCTGGAACTACTCAGAAACGATTGAGCCTCAAGCTATTCTTTTAGAACAATTACTCAACGGTATCCTTTATGATTGGATTTTAATTTGACCAGTCACGCTGCAGATGCATTAATAACAGGTGGTCTCTTGGTCAGATTTTGCAGCAAAATATCTCAAATGTAAAATATTATATTATATATAATATGATATATATATATATATATATATATATGTGTATATATATCATATAATATAATATAATATTTTTTTTTTCTAAAATGTAACTTGTTTGTTTTATCGTCTGTGTATGAATCCAAGCCGTATGCTGATCCAAGCAGGATGCTAAATATTTGATGTTGGATATACTGCACATACTGCACCGACCAGGAGATGTCCAGTATGAATAATGAATAATAAAAAAAGGAGAACAGGTGGTGTTTTTTTTAGAATCAGTCAAGGGTCAACAGATGTGGCAAGCTTCTTGAAGTAATGCACGCTTCATTTGCTGTGTGTGGATGTGTACGTGTGAGCATTCCTGACTTTGTTTGTAAAAGTATGTATAATCAAACATGTATAATCTTGCTTAAGAGAAGCGCAGTTTTGATGAAGTAAGAACCAGACTTGTTTTTTCAGAGCCAGAAGGTTGTATTTTACACAAATGTATGCTATCATATCCAAGTTAGAAAAAACAATTGTCCATAACACTGGCATCACTCTTGGCCCAGTTAACCTCGTAACAGGATTATTGTCCAGTTTCATGAATGGGCTTCAACCCGTGTTAGATTGTGTTGTCAAATTAGAACCAACAAATATTGGTGGATACTGGAAGTCCTGATTATCTCTAAAAGCACATGTGCTAGTGTGCACGTACCCGATGACATCCGTTTTCATCAGACCATTTCAAAGTGTCCATCACAGTGTCTATGGAACCATGTTGTCTATTTTTCCCTGTGTATAATACAAGGTATCCTCTTTTCAAAGTGCATTACACTTAGATCCAGGCAGCACAATTCAGTTGCAGAAAAAAAGCCGGTTTTGTTCTGTCTGAAATGTCATTAACAGCTTCTGCTGTTAGCAATATTCCATAGGGACTAAAGTTTCTTTTTTAATTCATAGATATGTATGTGATTTGGTGGATGCACAGAACATTCTCTGATTCTCACAGCCTGGCATGGTCACCTTGTTGTGAAGTGGTCAGTTAAATGTATGTGTCTGGAAACGCAAACGTGCATGTATGAAAACTAGAAAGGATATGCATGAATTCGGATTAGATATCGCATACGTGTGTGGCTCCGTATGTCTTTGTGTGCAGGTGTAACTGTATCCAAGACGCATGCACCTCCCCAGTATGTTAAAAGACAAAATATAAATTCCGCGGACATTAATTTATGTGTTTGTCTGAAGGGCTGGAATTCAAGGCGAAAGAGTAAAGGCTTTAGAAGTTCATTGTCTGTTAAGTGATGGACGAGGTGGAAGCTGCGATGATAAATGACTTCTGCTTGGTGTAAAGCTTGTGACTCAGCACCATACTGTCTACAGTATAGTGTCCCAACGACCTTACCTTTTACCTGTTGACTCATCACAGCTGCTGTTTGGTGTGTTTGCAGTCTGTGAATGTGTGTGTCTGCATTACTTTGGTCCATACAAAGTACAACTCATTTTCTTGTTTTATATTTATATTTTTACTGATTTTCTTTTGAAATCAGCGAATGAGCTAATTGTCTCCAGGCTTCAGCTCTATATTTAATGCACCATTTGGACTGATAGTGATCATTTAATGTAATGCTTGAAGAAGAAGTTGATAATTAATGTCTTTGCTGTTTTATAGAATTAATAACTTGATGATTTTATTTGTGTTTTGTTTGTGGGAGTTAATTCAATGAATTGTGTGGTTGAAAAAACAAGTCGAGGGTAAAAAAACCGATTGCTTTAAATTCACTCGAGAATAAAAACATTTGTAATGGTGTTAAACTCTGTTTTCTGATGTGTGTGTGTGTGTGTGTGTGTGTGTGTGTGTGTGCGTGTGTGTGTGTGTGTGTGTGTGAAGTGGTGGACACCAGAGAATGCATAATAGTGGATCTGTGAATGCATGTCTACGTTATAGATATTTCAGTGTGTGTGTGTGAGACTGACTAATTACATGTTAGTGTGTCTGCGTGCATTTACTACAATATTCTCTCTGTATGAATGTGTTATGTGCTTGTTAATATTTGGTCTATATTCCCTGTATATTTAAGTTTTGATGTGTGTATATTTTAGATGATGTGTTAGTTGGGATTAAAGTCTGTCTGTCTGTCTGTGGGAGATGCTCTGTCATTTGCTAATTAATTGCCTGGCGCTGACAGCCAGGGCCCGAGGGTTGATCTAATGTGAGTCTGCTGTCATCTCTCAATTGACTTGCTCTTCAGCCTTGACTTATTATTGTCATCCATAACAACAGGTCTCTCTGCCGGCCTGCTTGTCTTCTTCTGCCTGTTAATCCCAAGGACACAAAGCTTTCCCACTTGCAACAGTGTTGACTACCTCTTCAGTGTGCCTTTCTTATGGAAAGAAATGTCATTTCAGGCTATATTGCAAGTGTTATAATATCTCTATAATAGCAATCACAAAAACTCTGATTCAAACCTAAAGCATAAAGCTGGTGTTCATGTATACAGTTTGTATACAGATTAAAACAATCACCGCATCTGAGTGATATTTCCCTTGAGGTCCTCGTACGTGTTTTTCCAAGGTCTTGCAAATGTCCTTTTTGGTGATTGCTTGTTACAGTATGCATCAGTTTGAAACAAGAATAAATGGACTGGCTCCATTCCAGTAATAGACACTTTAGTTTCCCTGTTCCATGTTTATTTCTGCTCCTTGCATGTATGTGTGTGTCAATAAAAAAACACTTAAGTCTTATGTCTTCACCAGTGTTTTTCTCTCTCTCTCTCTCTTTCTCCCCAGAGTTGGACAACCAAGAGGCTCGGGTGACAGAGATCCATGCCCTGGTGCACCGGCTGCCTGAGAAGAACAGACAGATGCTGGAGCTGCTGATGAAACACCTGGCCACGTAGGATGAGATATCACACACAACTGCAATGACTCAATATTATGCTTTATCAGAAATGTAGCCCCATTAGGAACAACACAGTGTATCATGTTGTGTTAACAGCAATAGCGAACTCTCTTCTCTCTCCTCTTTCTACATCCTAATTACTGTAATACCCCGTATCTTGATTGTTGTCGTTGACCATCCTCGTGGAGGATTGGGCTCTATGTAATCTCTTGACCACATGCATTGAGGCAGTTTGTTCTGAAAATAGAAATCCATCCAGCAGCTATCAGGCTAAATCTTTTCCCCAACGTATTCCTCCAAGGAAAAGGAAAAGAGGGGTTAAGGGTCAGGTGCGGGTCTTTCTATCTATGCCAGGAAATGTGGAAGCTACCATGGTTGTAGCCCAGTAAGGACTACTTTTATGATTTGATGGTCAAAAGATGTCCCCCATGTTAAGGTTAAAACTGGGTGGAATTTGGTAGAGAAGTCCAAGTTGTTCATACATTTAGTCTACTTAGTTTGAACGAGATTTAAATTACTATATTTAATTCAGAAAGGGCCCAATTTCACACTAGTGCATAGTCATCAAGGGCTCAAGGGCATTTCAGCAGCACGGACACTGATGAACTCTCCAGATGATTAAGTTCAACAAATCAGTTCTAAGACCTTTTTTCTAATGAAGGCCACCCCCTGACAATTCCCTCATATTTATTTCTTCAAATCTCACCTCCAACTTCTACATTTTGCATGTTTTTTGATACTGTACATATGCAGCGATATACTGTGTAGACGAGAACATTTGAGAATTGTTTGTCTGTGGATTACATAACACACAAGCTGCTGCAGCACATAAGCTAAAAAGCAGGGCATGGCACAGTTGGATAATGTGTAATTATTCCTCTAATACAGCTGACTGGCATTGTGTTTTCACTCCAAACCTCCATCTAAGCCCTGTGGCTTCATAGGACTTTTCTTCAACAACAGCAGCATTATATAATGCGTGTCAAATCAGCCATGTTTATACTACATGTAGGCGAGTGCAAATATAGCTATTGTGAAGACATTCACATATTTAGCTGGGCTTAGTGCATTACACCTGCCAGCACTCAACTATTTCATCATCTGTGGCTTAAAGGTTGACTTGTCACAGTAAACACACCTAACTAATGCAGCCTAAGACCATACCTTCATAAAAGTTCTCATGTTCAGTTTTTGCTTAAAATGCATGGCCATGTTTGAAGATGTAGTTTGTGATGCTATTGAACTGTATTGTTTTTTTTATAGATAGCTGCTCTGTTATTTAGCAGACCCTCATATACATGTGACTCATTTACACCAACAGTGTGGCAAATCATCACCACCAGAACCTGATGACTATTGCCAATCTGGGTGTGGTCTTCGGGCCGACTCTGCTCCGGCCGCAGGAGGAGACGGTGGCCGCCATCATGGACATCAAGTTCCAGAACATTGTAGTAGAGATCCTCATAGAGCACCATGAGAAGGTAAGACACATGCATAAGCAACAGAGTTTGGTGACGGGGTCGAGGATTAAATGAATCCCTTGGCTTTGTCAAGGGGATTCTTTTGTGTGTAATTGTGCATTTAAACAACAATAAATGCACCTGACTATTCTGAAAGGGCACCTGCTACACAAACACACATCATATGTACTCTATATGCATTCAAAGTTACTTCCCCTGTTGAATTCATGCAGCTTATTGGCTGGCCAAGCTGCTTCCAGGTGTCACCATGACAACGGACAAATCACACTGTTTTAGACCCTCACATTTTGCACACATAGTATGTTCAACCAGTGAAGAAAACAAATGACCAGAGGCACAGACAACAGACACACATCCCTCCCCTGTGTAGGTGCACTCACACA
The DNA here is from genome assembly GCF_009769545.1 of Cyclopterus lumpus. Lineage (NCBI taxonomy): Eukaryota > Metazoa > Chordata > Actinopteri > Perciformes > Cyclopteridae > Cyclopterus > Cyclopterus lumpus. Next base: position 8,407,483 of record NC_046979.1, read on the forward strand.
CAGCCCTGCACGTCATCCTTTACAGACACAGCTGTCTATGGTGGTGCAATGTGCAAAAACAAAACAAATAGTGTATGCACACTGTGATAGAGCAGCTCTGAATCCTTAAAGAGCTCCTTGTGTCACTGTCTTCTATTGTACACCAACAGAATAGAGACTGTCTGTACTTCATATGCCTGCCCTCTCTCCACAGAAGAAAAGGACACTATCTTAGTTTTATCTAACATTGTGTGCCTTTTTATGATTTCTGATTTGCCTGAAAGTAAATACTTTAAACACTTTTTTTATTCTCTTTAACTGTCAAAAGACTTTTAGGTGTAAATGGTATTGAAATGATTCACTCAAGAGTCGTGATGTGCTCATGTTCTATACTGAAACATTTGTAGTTTTCATGTGATCCTGCCGATGACATTTTATTTACTGCCCTTTTCTGCAACAGATATTCAGAGATATTCCGATTTCTGCCGGCGGCCCGACCAACCCGCAGCTCAACGTGTCCAGGAGGAGGAGCACCGATAGCAAAGGCCCGTCCTGCAGCGAACGGCCTCTCACACTGTTCCACACACCAACACATTCCCAGAAAGGTGAGCTGAAAGTAAAAGTAATAGACGTTATCGATCGATTATTGTTTTCCTCTCCTTAGTTGTTAACAGCCGCAACAGCGACGCTGGTATTGTTTGCACCGTGTGAGTCTGTTTGTGTGTCATCAAGGCAAAATATGGTCCTGAGTGGTTTAAAGTTGTTGTTTTTTGCCAAGTGTTTATATTTCTACAGACACATTTTGTCAGTGGTCAGTTTTGCTTCGAGTCCGTTAGCTTATCATGAGAAACGGTTCACCGTGGTCAACAGAAAAACAGGAAAAAACCATGTCGGCATGAAAGTGGATACCTTCTTGGCTGAAACCACCAACGTGTTTGTAAATCTATCTTTTATTCTCGTAGGTGAAAAGAAGAACAGTGTTGCCAATGCCGCGGTCGCTGAACTGCAGCAGCCGGTTTCCTCGTCTGCCAACTGTAACAGCAGCAGCAGCAGCAGCAGCAGCAGCCAAAGTCGAACCCCGAGAAACAGCCTGACCAGCAACGACGGCGAGCACGACACCCGGCAGATCCGGCCCAGCTCACTGTGAGTGACCAATAGGATGGGAACCTGAAGCCTGTGTAGTTCCTCATGGATGCTGGAGGACATTTTAGTCAAAAATCGAGTCAAACAGTAACTAATTGAATAATTATACTTATATTATGTGACATATTTGCGAAATAATAATAGTAAGACAAAAAACAGAGTGACAGTCATGTTTTTAAAGTACCATTGGCAGTTTAGATTTAGTGCAGTGTTACCAGAATGCAGCTCAACATGCTTTGCACAAGACAGACGCAGAGAAAGATTCAAAAGAGAACACAGAGAAACGACATGATGTTGAGTGAGGGGTGAAGGATCGGCGGGGCATTTGGACACATTTGTAAATACAAAGATACGTACAGTACATGTACACATGCAAGCTTGAACTTCAAATAAAGTCACAAAGAGTTCAAGAATGTACACACTCACGTTTTCATACGTACAAACATTCACTGGAATGCATGAGCACATGCCAGCACACATGTACATATGTGGCAGCTAAGAGCTTACAGAAGCAGTCTTGTAACCGTCAGGTTGTTGGTTTGAATCTCAAAAGCATCTGGAAAACGTGCAGAAAGGATCTGAACTCCCACTGCGCCAACAGTAGAAGACGCTGTCTGCTTCTCCGCCATGAGGGGGAATTTGAAATACAAAAAAAGTACGCAAAGTCCCATTGATTTGCATGTGCACATCCATGTATCCTGTCTGTGGCGGCTATGTTCATATTTGTCTTCAAATAAGTTTAGAAAACAATCAAGTACCTGGCATGTTTGTCTTGGATTCATCTTCAACAGTGTACCCAGTTTCTGTGCATCGGTGTCTGGCCAAAATGCAGCTTAAACAAAATGATTTTCACAGGTCTGAACAAGCGCCTCCGCCATGTAAACACTGAACACATGCTGATATTGTTAACAGGGGTGAACACACACACACACGCATGTGAAATGCACAGCGACATGAGGCTTGGCTGTCATCATGGGACCGTCTGCCCCATCATGTTGTCTCTACAAGCCACTTTGCTGTTGACACACACTGTTAGATCAAAATACACACTACCGATCAACTCATTTCCTGACTTTGAGAGTGGCAGACCTTCAAGTGCAGCCTGTCACCGAGACGGTTGCCCGTCGCCTCTGATTACTTTTCCCGTACGACACTCCTTCATCCCAATTCTTTTAATCTCTCCCTAGGGGATAGTTGTTACATGATCCGTCTTTCATTCAAGTACTCACCTCGAGATGTGATGCTCTGTGTGTCTTGGACGGTGACACGAACCCGTTCACTGATGGAGGACGTCAGGTTGTAATCCGAGTGATGGGAAAAACATGATTTAACAACCATCACGCTCGCAGCAATCTATTCAAGTCATTTGTTTAGTGAAGGGTGACAATCCAGCCTCATAACCTTCATATTAACATAACAACAGAAGAACATTTTTTTGATTGAAAAGCTGTTGATGATCCTTGCATATTGCTTGTTATAGAGTGTACATTGAGTTGTAAAACCTGCTCTACAGATTGTTCCCCGAGGGCTTCAATGTGCTGCAGATCAGCACTAATTACAAAAGGCACGTGAATGTTCAGAGCAAACAAGTTATCCAGTACTCTATAGAGAAATCGTGGGATTTGGAAACGCCATATTATCATATATATATTTGTGCTTGTATGCTTCAGACTAACAACATGATCTTATCTCAAAATGAATGACTACAGACCACAACTGTACATGCGCATGCAGTTATGTTATTAATCCTGCAGTGGTACCAGCTGAAATGAAAAAGCTGCATTCAACTGCTGTTTCCTGCCGTATTATCACAAATTAGGGATGCATTGACACCGAATGAGGCTGATCTATTCAATTACTTTCTATGTTTCTATACGTTATATACTGTTTTTAATTACTGTTAATTTCAAATATTTTGTATAGTTTGTGGTGTATGATTTATTAAAAGTAACAAGACAGTTAATTTAGGAAAGCAATGTTTGAATCAAGTCTGATCTTGCCGTCACATAAAAGAATGATCTCAGTCACGTCCACATTTTGAGGCCTACATCTTCTTAATTAAACCGCTGGTATTGGATCGGTATCAGAACTGAACAAGTCATCCTTGTGCATCCCTGTTGAATAGCAAGAAAATAATAATATAAAGCCCTTGCTTGACAAGCAGCTTCATCCTTTAAATATTCTGGTCCTTTCAAAGTGAGCCTTGTGGTATGCGCGAAGCCGGAACTTGTTATCTCTCACTGAAAGAGTGGTTCAAGAGCATGGAGAACAAAAGGGAGACAGAAAAGTGTTCAGATTCTTTCCATGATGAGTCACATTAATAATACATGACAGGATGTGTTCACAAGCTTTCATCCTTAGTTTTCTGTTTTTTTCCCCTCCTCACTACGGAATAGTGTGCCGTCCAGTGTTTAATACATGTGGCCATTTCATCAATGTATACGCAAGTGTGATCGAGTTGAAACAGTTTCTCCTTCATTAACTCCGCCCCAGACAATTTAGACATTAGCGTCATGCATTTTTTTCAGATGAACAGCCTTATGTTTCTTGCACATGGATTAATGGGCAATGCCTGGTTCAAAATCACCCGGCTCAGTGGTAACAGACACAGCCGAGGATTTTATTGTAGATATAAAGATGGAGCTGATGAGTAACCAAAGCATTCTGTCTGGAGTCGTCAGTGAAGTGTGAATTATTATTTGGAGCTGTCAAGGCCGAGATTTTCTCAACATTGTGCTTTTAAAACTAAAGTATTACTCTTAGTCAAACGAGAGGATGCAAAAATCCATAATAATCAATTTCATCTGTGTTTGAAAGACAGATGAAACTAAAAACGTTGGTCAATGTTATAAGCCGGATTCTCACGCAGAAAAATATAGTATGTATTCTGCTACTGGTGATGACGAGATGAGCATGACGTGTGTTATATTTTAATAACTAATGATGGGTATAATAAATTAAAAAAAATATTCAAACTGACAATGTACCTTAGTACATCTATTGAGAAAAAAATGCATGACATCTCGGCATAATGATTTTAAAAGAGGAGAGTAACGCTTATTGATCTGTTTTATGAATATGTCTATCTGAATAATTTATATTATCTGTACTTCCCCTGAAGTCTCATTTACATCTGGACATTGTATTGTGTCCTCTGAGGGGCATCTCTGTGTTCTGGTTCTAGTTGGATGGAAGCAGTTTGGTGAAATCACATTCTTGCATCTCTCATTCTGTGGTAGTTTCTCTGGTATCAATCCTATTTGTGCTATTTTAGAAACCTAGTGAAGGGAGGCAATTCTTCCGCTTCCGGATGTCCTCTCGGCCTGTGGAGAGGTTTCGCCTCGCAGTGGGACAGGACGTCCGCATGTAGACAGAACGCCATAAAGGTTTTGTCCTCCAACCTTGTCTGGTCAGCTTTATATAGCTATAGTTCATACATCGGTTTGAGTGTCAGGAGTGACCCAAAGTCTTGCTGTGTGTCTGTGAGAGTTCTACCAGTAAGTGGCCTGTAGGTTCCTGAGAGCAGTCTCTGGACAAAGTGTATTAGTTCAGATTGTTGTTATCACATTTCAGTCCTCTCATCTTTCCGTGGATGCTCGCTACACTCTTAGTTACCCTTATAATCTAATGAATCTGAGGAAGATTGGTTAAGGGTTATGCAAGAAGCTCTCTATAGGGCTTTGGGAAGCTCTATCTGATCTTCAGTGTATATATACTTACAGGTCAGGAGTCGATGCAGACCCACAGATTATTGGTGGCCTCATGTTTATTCGTGCTTTGACTACAAGCTCACGCAACCATACACTCTGCTGTGGCAGATACAATTTAGTTTGACAAAAAATGGGATTGTTTAGCAGTAGAATTGAACAGAAAATAACCGCATACCATCCATAAATAGTCATAATATTTGCCAAAGTGCACAGTGTGAGTTTTCTACAGATATTCTGATAAAGGATAAAGAGCCTAAACATCAGAGCTGACGGGGTTTTAAGTACAAATACGTTTCAAACATATGGCTTTTGGTCATTTAGAACAGAAGAAACTAAATATCAGTTCTCATTCAGGCTCCTAAAAGGTTGAAGAGCTGAAACATTAACTATAATTATACAGTGGAAACTCACATCAGCACTTAATTTGATAAGTTATAGTGATTTTGAGCGTCGATAAATTAGCTGTAAGTAAGTAATACCTGAAATGGATTTGACTTTTCTCTTTTAGTTGTGTATTTTGCAAGTCCTCAAATGTTCTGTTATGGAAGTGATAAGTATCTTCAATCTCTTAATCGGATCTGATTTTATTTATTTTTTTACAGCATGAAATGCCTCTATTTGTAATAATCAGCAAACCGAGTGTATGGAGCACTTGATCCGGTTCCAACTTCAGACAGTGTTTTCCCAATCTTCCAAAGCCCAAGAAAAGCCAGCCTACCCCCTCATGACAGACAGGAGAGAGGTACAAAGGCGGATGCTATTTTCAGTTTTGGCACCTTGACGATTGGTCATGTTTTTTTACTGTAGTTTATTTTTGGGTGGGAAATGCCTGAAGGACTCACATTCAAAATCTCCTTTCAAAATGTCTCTTTTAAGTTACGTCACATGCAACTCATGCCAGCATGACTCTTTCTAGTAATACAGGAAGAAAGATAATAATAAAAAAAGTCAACTTGGCAAAAAAGCCAGTGAGCTAATCTAATAGAGTAGAAGTTCACTGTCGGACCTCTGAATCTGTACACAAGCAATGCAGCTTTCAATATGTTTTAATCCCACCCAATTCAATCAATGTATGCATGCTCAGAAATGTAGAATATACTATATTAAAATGTCCCGAATATGACTGCTGACCCCGGAGACTTGACCTTGGACCAAATGAACTAAGGTGAAAGTGTAAATGGAAAAACGGTTCTTTCTGACTTCCTTGTGTCTCTTGTGGAAATTTGACATTTGGCATTTTGAGCTCCCATTAACATTCTTAACGTTATGAGTCTTTTTGGCTAAAGCGTTCACAATTTTGAGTTGCGATGGCAGAACATTGCTGTTCCTGTGAGCTCGTGCTCACCGAGTCCAGGGGAGTGACGAGAAGTTCGGTGGTGACGTCGTCCAGAATGCAGCCCTTGCAGGCGGCATCGTGAACCCAGCGGTCTGCAGTGAGAAGACGACATGTGTGATGAGCACTGCGTGAAATAGTTTGAAGAAAACCTTTTTTAAAGAAATATTTCCTCCCCACAGCACAACACACATTCACAAACACACATGTTTGGCCTTCAGCACAATAGAGACATGATTTATCTCTCTCTCTCTCTTTCGTGCTCTTAAATCGTTAGATATTACACTGAGAACATGCAGCAGCCCCCCCCCCACCCCCCCCACCCCCCCCCCCACCCCCCGTGGAGCATTTAGCTACATTTTGAGACGTCAACCCTAATAACTGCGTGGCCTCCCGTCTGCAATGCTGTAAACATAATTAATCTGTCATGAGATCCTGCAATGCCGACCGCCGTCTCACGTTGCACAGTCACAAGTATGGCTGTGAGCTACAACTCCATCTGTTTGGATGATGATGATAAAGAGTCCACATCAATAATAACTGATACATGTTAATCAACTAGCAGATTAATTAATCAACAAGTTTGTATCACCTTCTATTTTAAACAGAAATACCAGTTTCTTCACTTTTCTTGGTTTTCCCAATTAGCGTTAAGCTGCCGGCAATGAAGCTCAAGATGTTGCACATTTAAAACTTACCAGTCATGGGAACGTTGGGACATTTAAATATTAATCATATGTCAGCTGGGATAGGCTCCAGCGCCCCCGCGACCCTAATGAGGATAAGCGGTATTGAAAATGGATGGATGGATGAAAAGAAATAGCTGGTGCTAGATTTAAATCAATTGGGAATGAAAATGTATATTTCTGTCAGAGAAGAGAAATATGAGAAGAATAAGACATGACTGTCGCTGGATGGAATTAGTGCTGTGAAATTGGACGAAATACTGAAATTGTCCAGACTGCAGGTAAATATGGAGGAAGTTTTAAGAATCCTGCTCTATTGGCCGGCTATGTTTACACAAGCAAGGACATGACTTTTGAGATTGCATTAGCTGGGAAGCAGAGGGCAGTAGGAGTTAAAGGCCCAATTAAGGTGTGCTTCACTCTTCCACGTGGTAAATAATTTGTTGGCATCAAGTCATCGTGCATTATATTCACGTCATCGTCCGTATGGATTGCAGTCCACACTGAGGAAAGTTTATTAACCAACCTAACTTCTCTACCTCTGTATTGCTGTTATTCACAGCATCTTGCTCTCATGTTGAGAACATGGAGGTAATGTTGGGCTTTGACAACCGTGGAAAATCCAATTTATAATGCTCGTTATTGAAATATTTCACAGAGCTGTTTGCACCCCTGTGTTTTTTTTTTGCATCCCAAACTTGATGTTTTCAAGTCAGGCATATTTATTTAGCAAATGACCTTCAAGCAGCAGATGATACATTCCTACTTAAGGGATTAATAAGGGTGTTATAAACCCAAACTGTATTTGTCACTTTTTGTGAGTGTTTAGTTTCAAGGCTTGAAAAAAAGTGTATTTCTTACATGTATTGTCTCTGAATTGTTGATACATGCAGTCGTTGTTGGCAGCTTTCACCATGATTCAGCTGTTAATGAGATGGCAGTGTGTGATTTTGCTCGTGTTAGTAAGTCTGTGGGTGTGTTGGGTGTGGGTGTGTTGTCGCTCAGTGAATTGATGGACCGTTAAGGAGGAGTGTGGAGAGACAAGAGATCTATTTAATTAAACCGACAGTTAGATGTGCTGCGAGTCTGATGGGGAGAGTATATCCACCTGATACAAGTTGAATTTATTTCTAACTTGTTATTATAATTTATTTGTGCAACATGCCCGGAAAACGTTCGGTCTGAGAAGAGGAAAACTCAAGAATACACTATTAGTTTATATATTCAATCCAAACATCCTTGATTGTCAGCTGCAAGTCATCCCTCCTCATCTCTTCTAACGGCTCTGCTGAAAGGAATGAGGAGGAGGAGGATGGGCTGGAGGGACATGGATGAGACAAGGCACACTGACAGTGAGTGACAATGGAGAGAGGCTGCGGGTCCTCGAGACCGTCACTCAAACTGACAGTTTAATGAATAAATAGGGAACACAACCTTCTACTGAGTTGGAGGTTTGTCTTTACGTTGTTAGCTGTGTGTGTGTGTGTGTGTGTGTGTGTGTGTGTGTGTGTGTGTGTGTGTGTGTGTGTGTGTGTGTGTGTGTGTGTGTGTGTGTGTGTGTGTGTGTGTGTGTCGTCTTAAAGCACAAGATTAGATGGATTGGATGACAAATACATTGATTAAGACACACAGTTTGGACAGATAAAAGAAGAAATTATATTTTACATCATTATGTCATCTGACAATTTTGCAAATGATTAGATAGCTGTAGATGCAGACTATTCCCTACGATATTCCCTAATTCCCCCTACAATTATGTGTAATCACAGTTAATGGTAAATGGACTGTACTTGTGTAGCACTTTTCTAGTCTTTTGATTACTCAGAAGAGCTTTAACACTACATGTCATCCTCCACACATTCATACACATTCATACACTGTAGGCAGGAGCTACCATGCAAGGTGCCACCTACCATTCACACCCATTCATACACTGCATGCAGCCTGCGGGAGCGATTTGGGGTTAAGTGTCTCGCACAAGGACACATCGACATGGACGAGCGGAGCCAATCCTCTGATTGAAAGACGACCCTGCTCTACCACTGAGCCACGTGTCTACATATTATATCTAAATATAATTTGTGTCTGTAACCATAGAAGTAGTCCAGTCTCTTTTGATATTACACGTGTGTCCCTCTGTCTACAGACTTTACAATGCAGTAATCGGTTCATACAGTGCATTTCCCAGGTTTATCCACAGGGAAGTCAGCTAAGTCCGTTTTGACTCTGGAAGCCCTCCTACAATGTAATGTTCATGTTGGAGAATTCAAAACCCTAAAGATCCATTTTACAAGGTACATTTATACTGTTGAGAGTATTTCCAAGAGTCACAAAATGCTCAAGGAGCAAAGTAACCGAGCATCCGTGTGATATTTTGGAAAGCTCCAAAACGGCCACTGGGTGGACCGTGTGGTGAAGCAGTTACGCCGGTGTCCAAGGTCAAATCCATCACTCTGTTTATATCCGTCACTTGATGACATGTGATGCCACTGCAGAGTTAATATTATCGTCTGCAGGAGTGCATTGTTGGTATCAGCATATGAACTCGTTGCAGCACATGCATTTATCACTTCTCCTCTTTGTGATATTTAACGCGTTGTAGCAATAACTGTGACCATTGAGGTGGACCGTGCGTTTTGTTCCTGAAGAGAGACTTCACGTCAACAAAAAAAGGGAACGTCTATGCTATAAAAATGGCCCCGATCTGAATGAGTTGATGTTATGTGCATCAGTGGTGGATAAGAGAGAAGAACACACTAATGCCATGACTCACCTCACATGTGTGCTGCTGAAAAAGAGTATAGGGAGCGATCTGACAAGAATAGAGTAATGTTCTACCTTTGTTGCAAAGTAGTTCTGTTCTTTTTTCAAATGACGTACCTACAGTATATGTTTACATCAACAATGGATGAATGACTGCGTACTGTATCATGTGAAAGGAGAGACTGATAGTGACCGCCCTGTCACAAGACTGCAGTTCCCCTTCAGCTTCTTCTTTTGGGTTCAAAGCCTGCAGTGTGACCGTTTTGATGCATCCAAACTTTGACAGAAGTCATTTCCTTACAGCAA